>NW_026903616.1:0-2712 GCF_024500385.1 Phyllopteryx taeniolatus
GCTGACGTTCGACACACTCGATCGTTGTGAATCCACCTTTCAGATGAGGTCTCTTCCAAGCCTCTCGGAGGTCGTGAGGCCGAACCACGAGCATCGAAGCATTTCGTTTCGCTCCAGTAGTAGGCCTTTATTGACTAAATTGTAACATGACGACCTATGTGATTTCGGCAGAACTTTTGAACCCTTAAGTTTGAGCTAGTGTGCTCACGTTCGACACACTCGATCGTTGTGAATCCACCTTTCAGATGAGGTCTCTTCCAAGCCTCTCGGAGGTCGTGAGGCCGAACCACGAGCATCGAAGCATTTCGTTTCGCTCCAGTAGTAGGCCTTTATTGACTAAATTGTAACATGACGACCTATGTGATTTCGGCAGAACTTTTGAACCCTTAGTTTGAGCTAGTGGCTGACGTTCGACACACTCGATCGTTGTGAATCCACCTTTCAGATGAGGTCTCTTCCAAGCCTCTCGGAGGTCGTGAGGCCGAACCACGAGCATCGAAGCATTTCGTTTCGCTCCAGTAGTAGGCCTTTATTGACTAAATTGTAACATGACGACCTATGTGATTTCGGCAGAACTTTTGAACCCTTAAGTTTGAGCTAGTGTGCTGACGTTCGACACACTCGATCGTTGTGAATCCACCTTTCAGATGAGGTCTCTTCCAAGCCTCTCGGAGGTCGTGAGGCCGAACCACGAGCATCGAAGCATTTCGTTTCGCTCCAGTAGTAGGCCTTTATTGACTAAATTGTAACATGACGACCTATGTGATTTCGGCAGAACTTTTGAACCCTTAGGTTTGAGCTAGTGGGCTCACGTTCGACACACTCGATCGTTGTGAATCCACCTTTCAGATGAGGTCTCTTCCAAGCCTCTCGGAGGTTGTGAGGCCGAACCACGAGCATCGAAGCATTTCGTTTCGCTCCAGTAGTAGGCCTTTATTGACTAAATTGTAACATGACGACCTATGTGATTTCGGCAGAACTTTTGAACCCTTAAGTTTGAGCTAGTGTGCTCACGTTCGACACACTCGATCGTTGTGAATCCACCTTTCAGATGAGGTCTCTTCCAAGCCTCTCGGAGGTCGTGAGGCCGAACCACGAGCATCGAAGCATTTCGTTTCGCTCCAGTAGTAGGCCTTTATTGACTAAATTGTAACATGACGACCTATGTGATTTCGGCAGAACTTTTGAACCCTTAGTTTGAGCTAGTGTGCTGACGTTCGACACACTCGATCGTTGTGAATCCACCTTTCAGATGAGGTCTCTTCCAAGCCTCTCGGAGGTTGTGAGGCCGAACCACGAGCATCGAAGCATTTCGTTTCGCTCCAGTAGTAGGCCTTTATTGACTAAATTGTAACATGACGACCTATGTGATTTCGGCAGAACTTTTGAACCCTTAAGTTTGAGCTAGTGGGCTCACGTTCGACACACTCGATCGTTGTGAATCCACCTTTCAGATGAGGTCTCTTCCAAGCCTCTCGGAGGTCGTGAGGCCGAACCACGAGCATCGAAGCATTTCGTTTCGCTCCAGTAGTAGGCCTTTATTGACTAAATTGTAACATGACGACCTATGTGATTTCGGCAGAACTTTTGAACCCTTAAGTTTGAGCTAGTGTGCTCACGTTCGACACACTCGATCGTTGTGAATCCACCTTTCAGATGAGGTCTCTTCCAAGCCTCTCGGAGGTCGTGAGGCCGAACCACGAGCATCGAAGCATTTCGTTTCGCTCCAGTAGTAGGCCTTTATTGACTAAATTGTAACATGACGACCTATGTGATTTCGGCAGAACTTTTGAACCCTTAGGTTTGAGCTACTGGGCTCACGTTCGACACACTCGATCGTTGTGAATCCACCTTTCAGATGAGGTCTCTTCCAAGCCTCTCGGAGGTTGTGAGGCCGAACCACGAGCATCGAAGCATTTCGTTTCGCTCCAGTAGTAGGCCTTTATTGACTAAATTGTAACATGACGACCTATGTGATTTCGGCAGAACTTTTGAACCCTTAGTTTGAGCTAGTGTGCTCACGTTCGACACACTCGATCGTTGTGAATCCACCTTTCAGATGAGGTCTCTTCCAAGCCTCTCGGAGGTCGTGAGGCCGAACCACGAGCATCGAAGCATTTCGTTTCGCTCCAGTAGTAGGCCTTTATTGACTAAATTGTAACATGACGACCTATGTGATTTCGGCAGAACTTTTGAACCCTTAAGTTTGAGCTAGTGGGCTCACGTTCGACACACTCGATCGTTGTGAATCCACCTTTCAGATGAGGTCTCTTCCAAGCCTCTCGGAGGTCGTGAGGCCGAACCACGAGCATCGAAGCATTTCGTTTCGCTCCAGTAGTAGGCCTTTATTGACTAAATTGTAACATGACGACCTATGTGATTTCGGCAGAACTTTTGAACCCTTAAGTTTGAGCTAGTGTGCTGACGTTCGACACACTCGATCGTTGTGAATCCACCTTTCAGATGAGGTCTCTTCCAAGCCTCTCGGAGGTCGTGAGGCCGAACCACGAGCATCGAAGCATTTCGTTTCGCTCCAGTAGTAGGCCTTTATTGACTAAATTGTAACATGACGACCTATGTGATTTCGGCAGAACTTTTGAACCCTTAAGTTTAGAGCTAGTGTGCTGACGTTCGACACACTCGATCGTTGTGAATCCACCTTTCAGATGAGGTCTCTTCCAAGCCTCTCGGAGGTCGTGAGGCCGAACCACA
>NW_026903617.1:0-2709 GCF_024500385.1 Phyllopteryx taeniolatus
TTCATACATTAATTTTGACAATGGTGCAACAATTTCTGCATAGTTTGGAATCCATGCTCTACAATAATTTGTCAGACCTAAAAATGATTATTATATGTTTCTTCGTCTGTGGTTTAGGATTTTTTAAGACTATAGCTCTCCTGTCTTCTAATATAGTCTTTCCTCCTATACTTAAATTATGGCCTAGCTATTTAACTTGTCTTTTACTCATTGCAATTTATTTTTTGTTAACTTTATGTCCCTCTTCTGTTAGATGATGCAGTAAGTCAATGAATCCTTGCATGTCTCTCCATCTGTAGATGCCAGAAGACATGCGTGTTGTCATAACTTGTGAATATTAGTTAGACTTTCACAGGAACCTTGCGGTAATCTAGTAAAAGTATATATATATATATATTTTATTTTTTTTCTCAAATGTGAATGCAAACCAAAATTGACTGTTATTTTCTATTGGTACTGTAAAGAATGCATTACTTATGTCTACTACTGTAAACACAGTAGCGTCTGGTCTTAATGAATTTAACAATGTGCGTGGGATTGGTACGCATGCTGCTCTCTGTATTACTGCAGCTCATCACATTCTTTTTTATCTTCTATTTTTTTGATAAGCTGCAAGGCTGCAGACAACAGGGCCTTTCCCATGTTTAACTGTGGTTTGTCTGGGATATCGATTGTGTAATAGAATGTACTTTCTCTGTTTTCCAGTGTTACATCGAGGTCCTCTCTTTTTAATTTATGTTTAATTCATGTTTGAGTACAAGTCCTAGTTGGAATAAGCCGTCTCTTCCCAACAAATTCACAGGGCACTCCGGGGCTTCGAAAATGGGCATTCTACAAGGTTATTTAAGGTTTTTCAGTGTCCAAACTCAGAATGTCCTGTAAATTGAAATCCACCTCCTCATTCTCTGTAATGTTTACACAAGAGGATTTGTTGAGTTGGGAAGCAGGCTGGCCTAGTCATGCAGTAGTTTGTCCGTATTCTCTTTTATTTTTCTTTTTTTTCTTTTTTAGGGCATTCACGTGCAATGTGGCCTTTGTTTCCACAGCACCAACAGATGGTATTATCATAATAATTTCGATTTCTACCATATCTTACTCTCCCACGGTCTCTGCCGTGTCCTCTAAAATTATCTCTCTCTCTGCCTTGATAGTATATTTCTGCTTCTTCGTCGAGGAAGACATCTATCTTCTCTTTTTGTTTTTTGTCTAACACTCTTTCTGCGTGGAGGGCATGATTAACATATTCCTCCAGAGGGCCAGTTGCTAGGTTTATCCAATGTTTATCTACCCATCTGTTAATGTGTTCTTTCGAATTCGCATGTAAAGCATTTTTTAACTGTTTTTGATAAGGTGTGATGCCGGCTACGGCCTTTTTCACATCCTCATTAGTCCAGTTTAACCAGAAGAGTAAGTCGTCAAATCCATCTTTTTGTATTTGTGATATATCATTTTTGTGTCGACACTTTATTTCGTTTTGAAGTTGAACTATTTTTTGCGAATTTAGCTGGCCAGCGAAACCGTATTTGGTTATCCACGTGTTTAAATCTTCTATTTTGAAATGGTTTTGTAGTTGAACATATTTCCAATCTTTACACGTTAGGTCTATTTTTTGATCCGGTTTACTGTTATTTATTCCCATTTTTGTGAATTTGGAAGTCAGTTCATTTGCACCTAGAGTGACCTAAATACTGACTTTATTCAAAAATGACAGGGTGACAATAAATGTCTGAGTTTTGGTAATTCTCAAGCTTCTACCCTAATTGGGGCGGAGAATTCTTGCCTTTGCTTCCAAACTCAGTTGTCACTTACAATCCCGTCTTATACATTCATACTTTTACACATACACACGATATTAATAACGTTTTTATAAACACACGAAAACACGGAAACACAGAAACACAGAAATACGGAATTTAAGTACGTACAGGACCCCGCCGTCCCCACGGATTTTATCGGATTCCGTCGTCCATCTTGACCACTTGCCAGTGACTAGTATTACACAAGGTTTGTTCTGCCGCAGACTTCTTCGTCGCGCAATTCACTCACTCTTTAATCCTTTTTTCCCCCAAAAATTTTTTAAAATTTAACTCACCACTCGTCTTCAATCCTGTGGATTGTCGTCAACCTTCAGATCCCAGTTGAGGAGGACGAAGACCAGTCCCGTAAAAGGGTCTTACTTGCCGTGGCCACGGTCTCTTAACTGGAAGTCGGCTCCACAACTGGAATCCTCGGGTGTGTTGACATCCGGCTCGAAGGACCAATTTAATGTTGGATTTATCTTACCCAACATTATAAAAAATAGACACAAAAGGAATGAAGACGCTGGTTTCTTTTTCTCATGAGGAGGGCGTATGGGAGATTGTTCAGATCACAGCCTCTCAACACGCTCTAAACAATCCCCCCCCCCTCGCTCCTGCTTTTATTTGAAATAGGAGGGATTTACAAATCATAATGTTCTAAGCAATAAGACACAACACAAAATATTTGATAATAAGAGGGTTTTTTCCCAGACATAGTATTCTAAGTAATAAGACACAACACATAATATTGAACCAACACCTGTCACGACCCGACCACATCCGATCAGGTCCAGGCGCCCTTCCATCGGATGATGCTGAGTCTTCTTTTTGAAGGCGAGACATCTAAAATTGTCCATTATACTAATGCAAGCTAAGCAAATAAATGATAACTTCTACAATTTATCTAACA
>NW_026903618.1:0-2705 GCF_024500385.1 Phyllopteryx taeniolatus
GCGTCAGATCAGACGCTTCAGAGCTCCATGCTGGAAGGGAGATCTCCATGCTGGAAGGGAGAGCTCCATGCTGGAAGGGAGAGCTCCATGCTTGATGCCAGAGGTCCATGCTTGATGCCAGAGGTCATGCTTGATGCCAGAGGCTACATTGCGGGAAGTCGGAGCTCCCTTCCGGGCGTCGGATCAGACGCTTCAGAGCTCCATGCTTGATGCCAGAGGTCCATGCTTGATGCCAGAGGTCCATGCTTGATGCCAGAGGTACATTGCGGGAAGTCGGAGCTCCCTACCGGGCGTCAGATCAGACGCTTCAGAGCTCCATGCTGGAAGGGAGATCTCCATGCTGGAAGGGAGAGCTGTCGGAGCTCCCTTCCGGGCGTCGGATCAGACGCTTCAGAGCTCCATGCTGGAAGGGAGATCTCCATGCTGGAAGGGAGAGCTGTCGGAGCTCCCTTCCGGGCGTCGGATCAGACGCTTCAGAGCTCCATGCTGGAAGGGAGATCGTGATCTCCAGCTGCTGAGCTCCATGCTTGATGCCCAGAGGTCCATGCTTGATGCCAGATGTCCATGCGGGGGAAGTCGGAGCTCCCTTCCGGGCGGTCCGATCAGCGCTTCAGAGCTCCATGCTGAGAAGGGAGAGCTCCATAGCTGGAAGGGGAGCCCAATGCTGATGCGGAGAGGCTCCCTAACGGGCGACGATCAGACGCTCAGAGCTCCATGCTGAAGGGAGATCTCCATGCTGGAAGGGGAGATCCATGCTTGATGCCAGAGGTCCATGCTTGATGCCAGAGGTCCATGCGGGGGAAGTCGGAGCTCCCTTCCGGGCGTCAGATCAGACGCTTCAGAGCTCCATGCTGGAAGGGAGAGCTCCATGCTGGAAGGGAGAGCTCCATGCTTGATGCCAGAAGTCCATGCGGGAAGTCGGAGCTCCCTTCCGGGCGTCAGATAAGACGCTTCAGAGCTCCATGCTGGAAGGGAGAGCTCCATGCTGGAAGGGAGAGCTCCATGCTTGATGCCAGAGGTCCATGCTTGATGCCAGAGGTCCATGCGGGAAGTCGGAGCTCCCTTCCGGGCGTCAGATCAGACGCTTCAGAGCTCCATGCTGGAAGGGAGAGCTCCATGCTGGAAGGGAGAGCTCCATGCTTGATGCAGAGGTACATTGCGGGAAGTCGGAGCTCCCTACCGGGCGTCAGATCAGACGCTTCAGAGCTCCATGCTGGAAGGGAGATCTCCATGCTGGAAGGAGAGCTCCATGCTTGATGCCAGAGGTCCATGCTTGATGCCAGAGGTCCATGCGGGAAGTCGGAGCTCCCTTCCGGGCGTCAGATCAGACGCTTCAGAGCTCCATGCTGGAAGGGAGAGCTCCATGCTGAAGTGAGAGCTCCATGCTTGATGCCAGAAGGTCCATGCGGGAAGTCGGAGCTCCCTTCCGGGCGTCAGATAAGACGCTTCAGAGCTCCATGCTGGAAGGGAGAGCTCCATGCTGGAAGGGAGAGCTGTCGGAGCTCCCTTCCCGGCGTCGGATCAGACGCTTCAGAGCTCCCATGCTGGAAGGGGAGATCCCATGCTGAGAAGGGAGCGCTGTTCGGAGCTCCTTGGGGGCGTCGGATCAGACGCTTCCGAGCTCATGCTGGAGGGAGATCTTCCTGCTGGAAAGGGAGAGTCCCCAGCTTGATGCCAGAGGTCCATGTTGATGCCAGTGGTCCATGCGGGAAGTCGGAGCTCCCTTCCGGGCGTCAGATCAGAGCTTCAGAGCTCCATGCTGATGGGAGAGCTCCATGCTGGAAGGGAGGCTCCATGCTTGATGCCAGAGGTCCCTGCTTGATGCCCAGAGGTACATTGCGGGACGTCGGAGCTCCCTTCCGGGCGTCAGATCAGACGCTTTCAGAGCTCCATGCTGGAAGGGAGATCTCCATGCTGGAAGGGAGAGCTGTCGGAGCTCCCTTCCGGGCGTCGGATCAGACGCTTTCAGAGCTCCATGCTGGAAGGGAGATCTCCATGTGGGAAGGGAGATGCAGGGTCCATGCCTTGATGCCAGAGGTCCATGCGGGAAGTCGGAGCTCCCTTCCCGGGCGTCAGATCAGACGTTCAGAGCTCCATGCTGAAGGGAGAGCTCCATGCTGGAAGGGAGAGCTCCAAGCTTTGATGCCAGAAGTCCATGCGGGAAGTCGGGAGCTCCTACGGGCGTCAGATCAGACGCTTCAGCGCTCCATGCTGGAAGGGAGACTCTCCATGCTGGAAAGGGAGAGCTCCATGCTTGACTGCAGAGGTCCATGCTTGATGCCAGAGGTACATGCGGGGAAGTCGGAGCTCCCTTCGGGCGTCAGATCAGACGCTTCAGAGCTCCATGTGGAAGGGAGAGCTCCATGCTTGAAGGCCAGAGGCTCCATGCTGATGCCAGAGGTACATTGCGGGAAGTCGGAGCTCCCTTCCGGGCGTCAGATCAGACGCTTCAGAGCTCCATGCTGGAAGGGAGAGCTCCATGCTGATGCCAGAGGTCCATGCGGGAAGTCGGAGCTCCCTTCCGGGCGTCAGATCAGACGCTTCAGAGCTCCATGCTGGAAGGGAGAGCTCCATGCTGGAAGGGAGAGCTGTCGGAGCTCCCTTCCGGGCGTCGGATCAGACGCTTCAGAGCTCCATGCTGGAAGGGAGAGTCATGCTGAAGGGGCGCCATGCTGGAAGGGAGGCTCCATGCTTGATGCCAGAGG
>NW_026903619.1:0-2705 GCF_024500385.1 Phyllopteryx taeniolatus
GAAAGCATCCTTTGTGAAGTTATGAGTCAAAATAAAAATAGTGTACAGCAGGCGCTGGGAAGCGTTTTTAAGCAATAAAAAACTGCAAATGTGTGTAAAACTCCAACCAAAGCTTTGGTATTCAAACCACTGCCTATAATTAGTAGAAAGAGAAGAGGTTCTCCTCTAAATAGCAAGAGATTTTACTGGGAAAGCATCCTTTGTGACGTTATGAGTCAAAATAGAAAACGTGTACAGCAGGCGCTGGGAAGCGTTTTTCAGCAATAAAAAACTGCAAATGTGTGTAAAAACTCCGACCAAATTTTTTGATTCAAACCACTGCCTGAAATTAGTATAGAGGGGAGATTTCTTCTCTAGTAAGCAAGAGATTTTACTGGGAAAGCATCCTTTGTGAAGTTATGAGTCAAAATAAAAAAGAAGTATACAGCAGGCGCTGGGAAGCGTTTTTTAAGCAATAGAAAACTGCAAATGTGTGTAAAACTCCAACCAAAGCTTTGGGATTCAAACCACTGCCTGTAACTAGTATAAAGGGGAGAGTTCTACTCTAAATAGCCAGATATTTTACTGGGAAAGCAACCTTTATGAAGTTATGAGTCAAAATAAAAAAAGTGTACAGCAGGCGCTGGGAAGCGTTTTTAAGCAATAAAAAACTGCAAATGTGTGTAAAATTCCAAACAAAGCTTTGGGATTCAAACCACTGCCTGTAACTAGTATAAAGGGGAGAGTTCTACTCTAAATAGCCAGAGATTTTACTGGGAAAGCATCCTTTGTGAAGTTATTGGTCAAAATAAAAAAAGTGTACAGCAGTCGCTGGGAAGCGTTTTTAAGCAATAAAAAACTGCAAATGTGTGTAAAACTCCAAACAAAGCTTTGGGATTCAAACCACTGCCTGTAATTAGTATAGAGGGGAGATTTCTTCTCTAATAAGCAAGAGATTTTACTGGGAAAATATCTTTTGTGAAGTTATTAGTCAAAATAAAAAAAATATTGTACAGCAGGCGCTGGGAAGCGTTTTTAAGCAATAAAAAACTGCAAATGTGTGTAAAACTCCAACCAAAGCTTTGGGATTCAAACCACTGCCTATAATTAGTATGGAGGGGAGATTTCTTCTCTTATAAGCAAGAGATTTTACTGGGAAAGCATCTTTTGTGAAGTTATGAGTCAAAATTAAAAAAAAGTGTAAAGCAGGCGCTTGGAAGCGTTTTTAAGCAATAAAAAACTGCAAATGTGTGTAAAGCTCCGACCAAAGCTTTGGGATTCAAACCACTGCCTGTAACTACTATAAAGGGGAGAGTTCTACTCTAAATAGCAAGGGATTTTACTGGGAAAGCATCCTTTGTGAAGTTATGAGTCAAACTAGAAAAAGTGTACAGCAGGCGCTGGGAAGCGTTTTTAAGCAATAAAAAAACTGCAAATGTGTGTAAAACTCCAACCAAAGCTTTGGGATTCAAACCACTGCCTGTAACTAGTATAAAGGGGATAGTTCTTCTCTAAATAGCCAGAGATTTTATTGGGAAAGCATCCTTTGTGAAGTTATGAGTCAAAATAAAAATAGTGTACAGCAGGCGCTGGGAAGCGTTTTTAAGCAATAAAAAACTGCAAATGTGTGTACAACTCCAACCAAAGCTTTGGTATTCAAACCACTGCCTATAATTAGTAGAAAGAGAAGAGTTCTCCTCTAAATAGCAAGAGATTTTACTGGGAAAGCATCCTTTGTGACGTTATGAGTCAAAATAGAAAACGTGTACAGCAGGCGCTGGGAAGCGTTTTTCAGCAATAAAAAACTGCAAATGTGTGTAAAACTCCGACCAAATTTTTTGATTCAAACCACTGCCTGAAATTAGTATAGAGGGGAGATTTCTTCTCTAGTAAGCAAGAGATTTTACTGGGAAAGCATCCTTTGTGAAGTTATGAGTCAAAATAAAAAAGAAGTATACAGCAGGCGCTGGGAAGCGTTTTTAAGCAATAGAAAACTGCAAATGTGTGTAAAACTCCAACCAAAGCTTTGGGATTCAAACCACTGCCTGTAACTAGTATAAAGGGGAGAGTTCTACTCTAAATAGCCAGATATTTTACTGGGAAAGCAACCTTTATGAAGTTATGAGTCAAAATAAAAAAAGTGTACAGCAGGCGCTGGGAAGCGTTTTTAAGCAATAAAAAACTGCAAATGTGTGTAAAACTCCAACCAAAGCTTTGGGATTCAAACCACTGCCTGTAACTAGGATAAACGGGAGAGTTCTACTCTCAATAGCCAGAGATTTTGCTGGGAAAGCATCCTTTGTGAAATTCAGAATCAGAATCATCTTTATTTGCCAAGTATGTCCAAAACACACAAGGAATTTGTCTCCGGTCGTTGGAGCCGCTCTAGTACAACAGACAGGGAAGAAGCTGTTTGAATGTCTACTAGTTCTAGTTTGCATTGATTGGTAGCGCCTACCTGAGGGAAGGAGCTGGAAGAGCTGGTGACCGGGGTGCGGAGGATCCAAGAGGATTTTGCACGCCCTTGTCTTAGTTCTGGCAGCGTGCAAGTCCTCAATTGCTCTAATAAGCAAGAGATTTTACTGGGAAAGCATCTTTTGTGAAGTTATGAGTCAAAATGAAAAAAAAATGTACAGCAGGCGCTGGGAAGCGTTTTTAAGCAATAAAAAACTGCAAATATGTGTAAAACTCCAACCAAAGCTTTGGGATTCAAACCACTGCCTGTA
>NW_026903620.1:0-2697 GCF_024500385.1 Phyllopteryx taeniolatus
TTTGTCCTTTTTTGTAGCAGCACCAAACCAGACTGTGATGGAAGAACACAGGACTGATTCGATGACCGCTGTGTAGAACTGTCTCAGCAGCTCCGGTGGCAGACCATGCTTTCTCAGAAGCCGCAGGAAGTACATCCTCTGCTGGGGCCTTTTTGAGGACGGAGTTGATGTTGGTCGCCCACTTCAGGTCCTGGGAGATTGTAATTCCCAGGAACTTGAAGGTCTCGACGGTTGACACAAGGCAGCTGGACAGCGTGAGGGGCAGCTGTGGCGAAGGATGCCTCCTGAAGTCCACGATCATCTCTACAGTCTTGAGCGTGTTCAGCTCCAGGTTGTGTCGGCCGCACCACAGCTCCAGCCGCTCCGCTTCCTGTTGATATGCAGACTCGTCACCGTCCTTGATGAGGCCGATGACAGTGGTGTCATCTGCAAACTTCAGGAGTTTGACAGTCGGGTTCGCTGAGGTGCAGTCGTTCGTGTAGAGAGAGAAGAGCAGCGGAGAGAGGACACAACCTTGGGGCGCCCCAGTGCTGATGCTGCGTGTGGATGAGGTGGCCTCCCCCAGCCTGACCTGCTGTGTCCTGCCCGTCAGAAAGCTGTAAATCCACTGGCAGATGGCAGGTGAGACGCTGAGCTGGAGAAGCTTGGATGAAAGGAGTTCAGGGATGATGGTGTTGAACGCTGAGCTGAAGTCCACGAACAGGATCCTCGCGTAGGTCCCTGCACTGTCGAGGTGTTCTAGGATGAAGTGCAGTCCCATGTTGACTGCATCATCCGCAGATCTGTTCGCTTGGTAGGCAAACTGCAGGGGGTCCAGCAGGGGACCTGTGACACTCTTGAGGTGGTCCAGCACAAGACGTTCAAAGGACTTCATGACCACAGATGTCAAAGCGACAGGCCTGTAGTCATTCAGACCCGAGATTGCAGGTTTCTTGGGGACTGGGATGATGGTGGAGCGTTTGAAGCAGGATGGAACTTCGCACATTTCCAGTGATCTGTTGAAGATCTGAGTGAAGACTGGCGCGAGCTGGTCCGCGCAGACTTTGAGGCAGGATGGAGACACGTGGTCCGGGCCTGCCGCTTTGTTAATCTTTTGTTGTTTGAAGATGCGTCTCACATCCTGTTCATGGATGGTTAACGCAGAGGTCAGAGGTGTGATTGTGGTCGCGGGTGCGGCCGGATTGGTGTGTGGTGTGAAACTGTCCTTTTCAAATCTGCAGTAGAAGGTATTCAAGTCGTTGGCTAGTGTGCTATTGTTCTCAGCTTGGGGGGATCGTCGCTTGTAATTAGTCAGCGACTGGAATGCATGCCAGACTGATTTAGAGTCGTTTGCGCTAAACTGTTTTTCCAACTTTGCTGTATAGATCCTCTTTGCAATGTTAATTTCTTTGGTCAGCTGGTTTCTTAGCTCGATTATACAGGGCCCTGTCCCCGCTCTGATATGCGTCCTCCTTAGCTTGGCGAAGCTGCTTAAGTTTAGCAGTGAACCACGGCTTATTGTTGTTGAATGTGCGAAATGATTTTGTTGGAACACAGACCTCTTCACAGAAACTGATATAGGATGTAACAGTGTCCGTATATTCATCCAGGCTGCCAGCTGAATTTTCAAAGACACTCCAGTCTGTGCAGTCTAAGCAGCTTTGAAGTTCCATCTTGGCTTCATTTGTCCACTTTTTGACTGTTTTCACTGTAGGCTTCGCACATTTAAGTTCTTGCCTGTACGTCGGTATTAAGTGAATTAAGCAGTGATCAGACGAGCCCAAGGCTGCACGAGGTATAGCACGGTATGCGTTTTTTACCGTGGTGTAGCAGTGGTCTAAAGTATTATTTTCCCTGGTAGGACAGTCGATGTGCTGCTTGTATTTAGGGAGTTCGTGGTTGAGTTTAGCTTTGTTAAAGTCCCCAAGAATAATGAGGGGTGAGTCGGGGTGTTTTTTTTCAATTTCGTTGACTTGATCGGCGAGCGTTAGCAATGCGGCGTTCGTGTTAGCTTGAGGCGGAATATAGACGCCAGCGAAAATGAATGATGCAAACTCACGTGGCGAGTAGAATGGTTTACAATTTAAGAATAGCTACTCCAAATGCGGGCTGCAGTGTGTGCTGAGCACCGTGACGTCCGTACACCATTTTTCGTTGATATAGAGGCATATCCCACCGCCCTTTGTTTTCCCCGATGATTCCATGTCGCGGTCCGCTCGATGAATGTGGAAACCGGGAAGCATAATGCCGGCATCGGGTACAGCGTCGCAAAGCCAGGTCTCCGTGAAGCACATGGCCGCGGAACATCCGAAGTCTTTACGTGTCTTTAACAGAAGATGAAGCTCGTCCATTTTGTTGGGTAGGGAGCGTACATTCGCGAGGTGGATCGATGGGAACGCCAATCTGTGTCCTCTCTTGCGGAGTTTCACCTGAATGCCGGCTCGCTTCCCTCTGTGGCGCCGCTTCCGTCTCCATGCGCCGAAAACCGCGGACGCCGCTCCGGTGAGTAACTCTGGGAAAAAACTGAGCGGATTTTCGAAAGTTGGTGACAGAAAGTCTGGAGTAGACTCCTTGATGGTTAGCAGGTCTCCCCTTGTGTAAGTGAGTCGTGTAAGGTCTCCAAAGACGGACGAAAAACACAAAAACAAAGACAATACTAGAGAGCGCGTTACCGAGGCGACCACACTGGTAGGCGCCATCTTGCGCCTAATCAAAGCC
>NW_026903621.1:0-2690 GCF_024500385.1 Phyllopteryx taeniolatus
AAGATGCTGAGCATCATTCGCACGAAGGAAGCTGGACTGTTGCATAACCCCTGCGGAACGCTGTTGTATTCATAAAGGTCAAGCGGTGTAGTGAAGGGCCGTGGTAGCGCCTCATGAAGGGGGATGTTATAAAATCCAGATGTGAGATCCATGGTGCTGAAGAGGGCGTTTCCGCCAAGAGCAGCAAGACAGTCGGACTGATGGGGTAAAGGGGTGGGCATCCTTCACAGTTTGGCATTAAGCCAGCGGAAGTCAGTGCAGATCCTCAAGTCCCCATTTTTTGTCCAAATCATCACCAATGCGAGCATAGTCACTGATGGATCTTGCTGATGATGCCCTTCATCTCAATTTCTGACAGCACCTCTCTCAGCTTATGATAGTGTGCTGGGGGGAATACGTCGGAAGGGTAGCCGAAAGGGGCAGTCATCAGTGAGGTGAATATGATGAACAAACTCCTTGGCTTCACCACAGTCCAGCTTGTCCTTTGAGAAGACATCTTGTAGACAACACCAGCTCAGCCAACTTCCTCTTCCACTCATCTGACACTCATATCCACTGATGTTCAGGTCACTCAACCCACAGTCTTTAAGCTGCTGTGACAGGTCAGGTGCTGCACCAATGATGGAGAGTAGGTCTGATCAGCTGGTCAGTCTGAGATTTGCACAGCCCTTGAGCAATGGGAATATCCTCACAGCAACACCGGTGAACACATCAGCAATCTTGGCATTCCGCCACAGTGTCAATGGGCACGGTGTGGGGTTGAGAACCTTCATGGGGATCCAGCGATCCCCCCCATGGGTGTAATGACTCGCCCCACCGTGATGTTCTTAGGAGTGACGGGCGGATGAAGGCTCACATGACAATGCTCCAGGTGACACTAGAGCAGATGGTGGCAGTTTCACCCACACAACATACTCTGTCTGTGGCTGCAAGGTGACAGTCTGTTGAAATTTTACTGTGCCAATGTTGTCTGCATCTTGGGGCCTGACCAACAGGAGATACAGGACAGAGCTGGAGAAACTGTCACTTCCGGTGAGTGTTGCTTGGGAAACAAGCTCCCAGTACTTTTGTCTGATTCATATTTTGAATGAGGGGCCGGAGTGCATTGGTCCCAATGATGAGTTCGTCTCGCTATCCTGGCACTACAATGTTGGAACCAAAAACCTGGACCATAATGTCATTGTCCAAATCATAGATACATTTAGGGTGTGTGAGAAGGCCCCCACATACGATGAGCACCACGCTTTCAGGTACAGGCTGAGGAGCCAAGGCAACGCAGCAGCTTAAGCTTAGACTCCGCTTCTTCACTAAGTGTGCATGACATGCTCCCGGATATCGAGGCATCCCTCTCAGTTTGGACGGTCCGCTGATAGCGACTGGCGCATAAAACTCGCTCTATGGGACCCACCAGATTACTGTCTTGTCTGCAGGGTACACATTGCAACATGTCATGTACACAGACCGAATATCTGGTCCACTGGTGAGGCTGTCTTGAACGCTGCCCACGCTACCACTCTGTCACCTGGGCTGGCTAGTTTAAGTGGGTATGGTTGAAGGGGGCATTGGTCCGTGCCTGGATTTCTTGAAGTCTGTGAGCATCCAGCCTCACATGCCAGGTCTGTAACATTTGAGTCACAGCTGTACAGTCTACAGTGTGAATTGGTTGAGTGTTCTTCCCGAGACCGCAAAACTTGCATGATGTATGTTGAGCACCCGATGGCCTCGGGAAGGACTGGGCAAATGGTGCGCCTTTGACCAGTAGAAAGGAAGCAGTGCACAAAGACAGAACTTTGTCAAACATAGCACCATCTGTTGAGAGCAAGGATTGGCTGCTGAGGGACCCGAAAGGAACAGGAGATTGGTGAGCAGCCTGCATATGTGGCAAGGAGCAAGAAGCAGTAGGTAGATGCAGATTCACAGCTCATCAGGTGACTGAGGTTGGCCAATGGCTGTAGTGGATGAGAGGGAGGGCATATGGTGAGATGTTGTCTCACACATCACTGAGAAAGGCACTGGAACAGCTGTGTGGCCGGTGACATCAATGGCCAGAGGCAGGGACACATCTTGTATTTGTGAGTGAACTACATTCACCTGTTTTCCTCACATGACTGTCAGACGGTCCTGCACCTCAGTTGCAGTCCATTTCTCGGAACCTTCAGTTGAAAAGACAAGGTGAGACTAGAATAGGACAGTGGTTAATAAACATCATGACAACTTCTGCATGGGTCCTCCACCAGTTTGCCCCCTGCGAAGACACTCATCCGCAACATCAATAGACTTGTTGAGGCGATCAGTAATCCATGGCATCTTCACCGCCGCGGAACGGTGCCTTTAAAGTCTTTCATGGGCAGGCTGAGTAAGTCAGCTCATGAAGTTGCACTTTGTATGTCAAACACAGCAGTCAACATCTCAGCTCCACTCAATGCTGGGCGGCTGCGAGCGACACTTGACACATCTCGTAGCTTTGCTAGTCAACCTGGACATCGTCAGAAGTCAAAATTCTCTGCTAAGTGTTTTACTGGTCATTCTAGATAGGTAACACCTCCTCATATCATTCATGAATGGAGAATGCATCTGTGTGGTCACCCTTAAAGTACGGCGGTGCCTTAATGTCAGACTGAACAACAACTTTCAGCTGTGACTTGTCATGGCAAGGGAAGGCTGGCCAACAGGAGACTGTGGCTGGCTGC
>NW_026903622.1:0-2665 GCF_024500385.1 Phyllopteryx taeniolatus
GAGAGAGGGTCACCCAACCTTTTGGTCGCTATCTTCAAAAGAAGAAAAAAGAGTCTTTTGAAGATGGGAATCAAGATTTGACGGGAAGTCTGCTAATTTGGTTAAGGTCCACTTGACGTACGCCAGGCGTCCTCTTAGTGGCCGTCTCCCAGCAGCGTGGCTTGGAAGAATGCAGCTTGGCAACTGGGTCAAAGTCACTACAATGCTAAACAAAAAAAAGTCTACAGTATGCAAGATACAAAAGCAAGAGCAGAGGGGGACCCAGAAGAAGAGAGCCGATGCAGCTTCAGCACCTCTTGACATGTCAAACTGTGTGAATATTCCCCCAGTACCAGATAATTATTTAATTTCATGTTTGACATTTTAAGTGTTTAAAGGAAACATTCTGATACTGTCCTTGAACTTTTACAAAAGAAACCAATGCCGACGTTAACTGCCAAGATCTTTGCATTGAAAAGTAGCAGAACTGAAAGTTGAAAACCAACAGATTTAAGAAGAACTTGGTAGCCTTCAGGCAAAAATGTACATCTTGCATCCTAGCTGAAAGGAGTTGGCAGTTTAGAAGATCACCGCACGTGACCGCATGCTGCAATTTTATATTGAGTTACCATCTTGATCTCGTTACATGTCGTTGTTGTGTGTTCCCAACATGTAAAGTAATGACACCAATGTAATGAACATGCTCTCGCCCAAAGGCACTGACCCCCAAACCCCGGACTGAGCTCCATCGCTGTCTCCGCTCCCCTGCCGAGACAGACGGCCACGGGGATGGTAGATTTAACTTCGCACACTGATGCTAAATTAATTACCAGCCAGTCCCAAGTAGCTCATCAAAGCTGCGATACGGACACTGGTTTCTCACTCGGATGCTAAATTAATTAACTTTCACCCCCAGCCAGCCTGAACTGTCTCATCAACAAAGACTTTTTTTGGGGGGACACTGGCTTGATCACCAAGAAGGTTAGGAACCCGCTGTTTGCTGGCTCCCGTTCGACCAACTTGCCGAAGACTGGCTTGGCCAGGAAGCCCCACCTCGCACCATGAGGTGGCGAGGAAACATCTGACCCTTCCCCGCCGCAGGGCATCCTGCCAGCACTCCGAGCTACCCTTTTGGCCGTTGGGAAGGAAACGGGCAGCGCATGTCCGCTCCGAACCTCTTGCGAATAGCGACATACGGGCTCTGGCCACCCTGCCTGGGAATTTTTTTTTCCCCTGCTCTCCTTCTTTTTCCTGCGGTGACCTTCACGAGACAAAATCGCTTTATTTATAACGCTGAAACAGATAATAATGCTTTCCTTTCTGTTTTCTGTTTTACTGCAATTTCCACACAATTTATGACGTACGCCATAAAGAGAATCACATTTTCTGTTGACATGGCAATATTCTCACTCTGCTTTTCATTTTGGACCCTCTTCACTGATTTTATTGACCACTTTAACCTGACTGATTTCCATCCATCCATCCATCCATTTTCACCGCTTATCCCGGTTAGGGTCTCGGGGCGCTGGAGCCTATCCCAGCTGACCTCGGGCGAAAGGCGGACTACACCCTGAACTGGTCGCTAGTCTGTCGCAGGGCACATAAAGACATGGACAACCATTCACACTCACATTCACATTCATACCATCACTGAGTGGGAACTGAACCAACACTGCCCGCACCAAAGTCAGGTGAGTGCACCACTACACCATCAGTGACCTGACTGAATCTGTCTTTCTTACTTTGCATCCACACCCAAATGTCACCCTGTGTTGTCCTCCACAATGACAGCATTTCTCCTCCACCTTTTGGACAACTCTGTCTCCCTTGTGTCCATATCGCTGACATTTGGAACATCTGAGAAGTCGTACCGGAAAAATCATACTTTTGCGTCTTTTGAGGCAAATCACAGAGAACAGCTCGAAAGATAAGCTGTTTCCACCCGGATTCGTACCGAGGACCTTTCGCGTGTAAGGCGAACGTGATAACCACTACACTATAGAAACTTCAGCTGCAGTTAATACCTAAGGCGGACTGGGCGACCACATGCTAAGGGGTCGCGTGCAAGTTTCACGTGACCTGATGGAAAAACCAAAACAAAAGTGCATTTCACTGTTTTGGACCATAAATCATGGTGGAATCATCCATCCATCCATTTTCTGAGCCGCTTCTCCTCACGAGGGTCGCGGGCGTGCTAGAGCCTATCCCAGCTATCATCGGGAGGCGGGGTACACCCTGAACTGGTTGCCAGCCAATCAGAGGGCACATACAAACAAACAAACATTCGCACTCACATTCCCACCTACGGGCAATTTAGCGTTTTCAATTCATGCATGTTTTTGGGATGTGGGAGGAAACCGGAGTGCCCGGAGAAAACCCACGCAGGCACGGGGAGAACATGCAAAATCCACATAGGCAGGGCTGGGGATTGAACCCCAGTTCTCAGAACTGTGAGTCAGACGCTCTAACCAAAAAAAGGAAACAAGGACAAAAGAAACAGAGTCACGACCACCATCTCCACAACCAGGAGAAACAAGTCATCAGGGGCCTCATGTACAAAAACTTGCGTGGCTTTCTGTTGGATTTATCTTACCCAACATTATAAAAAATAGACACAAAAGGAATGAAGACACTGGTTTCTTTTTCTCATGAGGAGGGCGTATGGGAGATTGTTCAGATCACAGCC
>NW_026903623.1:0-2651 GCF_024500385.1 Phyllopteryx taeniolatus
ATAATGCAGCCCTATGGGGGGCACAAGTCAGTGCAAACTGTAGGCCGGTCCCAAGCCCGGATAAATGCAGAGGGTTGCGTCAGGAAGGGCATCCGGCTTAAAACCTTGCCAAACAAATATGAGCGTTCATCCAAAGAATTCCATACCGGATCGGTCGTGGCCCGGGTTAACAACGTCCGCCACCGGCGCCGTCAACCTGCAGGGCGCTGTTGGAAATTCAGCTACTGTGGGTCGAAGTCAAAGAAGAAGAAGAAGAGGTGGAAAGCGGGTTCTTCGGCAGAAAGAGAAGAGGAAAACACAGAGCCTAGAACTGAATGTGGGGACTTTGAATGTTGGGACTATGACAGGAAAATCTCGGGAGTTGGTTGACATGATGATTAGGAGAAAGGCTGATATATTGTGTGTCCAGGAGACCAGGTGGAAAGGCAGTAAGGCTAGAAGTTTAGGGGCAGGGTTTAAATTATTTTACCATGGTGTAGATGGGAAGAGAAATGGAGTCGGGGTTATTTTAAAAGAAGAGTTGGCTAAGAATGTCTTGGAGGTGAAGAGTATCAGATCGAGTGATGAGGCTGAAATTTGAAATTGAGGGTGTTATGTGGGCGGCACGGTGGCCGACTGGTTAGAGCGTCAGCCTCACAGTTCTGAGGACCCGGGTTCAATCCCCGGCCCCGCCTGTGTGGAGTTTGCATGTTCTCCCCGTGCCTGCGTGGGTTTTCTCCGGGTACTCCGGTTTCCTCCCACATCCCAAAAACATGCATGAATTGGAGACTCTAAATTGCCCGTGGGCATGACTGTGAGTGCGAATGGTTGTTTGTTCCTATGTGCCCTGCGATTGGCTGGCAACCAGTTCAGGGTGTATCCCGCCTCCTGCCCGATGACAGCTGGGATAAGCTCCAGCACGCCTGCGACCCTAGTGAGGAGAAGCGGCTCAGAAAATGGATGGATGGATGGGTGTTATGTGTAATGTGGTTAGTGGCTATGCCCCACAGGTAGGATGTGACCTAGAGGTGAAAGAGAAATTCTGGAAGGAGCTAGATGATGTAGTTCTGAGCATCCCAGACAGAGAGAGAGTCGTAATTGGTGCAGATTGTAATGGACATGTTGGGTAGGTAATAGGGGTGATGAAGAAGTGATGGGTAAGTACGGCATCCAGGAAAGGAACTTGGAGGGACAGATGGTGGTAGACTTTGCAACAAGAATGCAAATGGCTGTAGTGAACACTTTTTTCCAGAAGAGGCACGAACATAGGGTGACCTACAAGAGCGGAGGTAGAAGCACACAGGTGGATTACATCTTGTGCAGACGATGTAATCTGAAGGAGGTTACCAACTGTAAGGTAGTGGTAGGGGAGAATGTGGCTAGACAGCATAGGATGGTGGTGTGTAAGATGACTCTGGTGGTGGGGAGGAAAATTAGGAAGACAAAGGCAGAGAAGAGAACCATGTGGTGGAAGCTGAGACAGGACGAGTGTTGTGCAGCTTTTCGGGAAGAGGTGATACAGGCTCTCGGTGGACGGGAAGAGCTTCCAGAAGACTGGACCACTGCAGCCAAGGTGATCAGAGAAGCAGGCAGGAGAGTACTTGGTGTATCTTCTGGCAGGAAAGGAGAGAAGGAGACTTGGTGGTGGAACCTCACAGTACAGGAAATCATACAAGGAAAACAGTTAGCTAAGAAGAAGTGGGACACTGAGAGGACCGAGGAGAGGCGAAAGGAATACATTGAGATGCGACACAGGGCAAAGGTAGAGGTGGCAAAGGCAAAACAAGAGGCATATGATGACATGTATGGCAGGTTGGACACTAAAGAAGGAGAAAAGGATCTATACAGGCTGGCCAGACAGAGGGATAGAGATGGGAAGGATGTGCAGCAGGTTAGGGTGATTAAGGATAGAGATGGAAATATGTTGACTGGTGCCAGCAGTGTGCTAGGTAGATGGAAAGAATACTTCGAGGAGTTGATGAATGAGGAAAATGATAGAGAAGGGAGAGTAGAAGAGGCAAGTGTGGTGGACCAGGAAGTGGCAATGATTAGTAAGGGGGAAGTTAGAAAGGCATTAAAGAGAATGAAAAATGGAAAGGCAGTTGGTCCTGATGACATTCCTGTGGAGGTATGGAAGCATCTAGGAGAGGTGGCTGTGGAGTTTTTGACCAGCTTGTTCAATAGAATTCTAGTGCGTGAGAAGATGCCTGAGGAATGGAGGAAAAGTGTACTGGTGCCCATTTTTAAGAACAAAGGTGATGTGCAGAGCTGTGGCAACTATAGAGGAATAAAGTTGATGAGCCACACAATGAAGTTATGGGAAAGAGTAGTGGAGGCTAGGCTCAGGACAGAAGTGAGTATTTGCGAGCAACAGTATGGTTTCATGCCTAGAAAGAGTACCACAGATGCATTATTTGCCTTGAGGATGTTGATGGAAAAGTACAGAGAAGGTCAGAAGGAGCTACATTGTGTCTTTGTAGATCTAGAGAAAGCCTATGACAGAGTACCCAGAGAGGAACTGTGGTACTGCATGCGGAAGTCTGGAGTGGCAGAGAAGTATGTTAGAATAATACAGGACATGTACGAGGGCAGCAGAACAGCGGTGAGGTGTGCTGTCGGTGTGACAGAAGAATTTAAGGTGGACGTGGGACTGCATCAGGGATCAGCCCTGA
>NW_026903624.1:0-104004 GCF_024500385.1 Phyllopteryx taeniolatus
TTAAGCAATAAAAAACTGCAAATGTGTGTAAAACTCCAACAAAGCTTTGGGATTCAAACGACTGCCTGTAAACTAGTATAGAGGGGAGAGTTCTACTCTAATAAGCAAGAGATTTTACTGGGAAAGCATCCTTTTGTGAAGTTATGAGTCAAAATAAAAAACGTGTACAGCAGGCGCTGAAAGCGTTTTTAAGCAATAAAAAACTGCAAATGTGTGTAAAACTCCAACCAAAGCTTTGGGATTCAAAACCACTGCCTGTAACTAGTATAAAGGTGAGAGTTCTACTCTAAATAGCAAGAGATTTTACTGGGAAAGCATCCTTTGTGAAGTATTGAGTCAAAATAGAAAACGTGTACAGCAGGCGCTGGGAAAAGGTTTTTAAGCAATAAAAACTGCAAATGTGTGTAAAACTCCAACAAAAGCTTTGGGATTCAAACACTGCCTGTAACTAGTATAAAGGGGAGAGTTCTACTCTAATAGCAAGAGATTTTACTGGGAAAGCATCCTTTTGTGAAGTTATTGGTCAAAATAGAAAACGTGTACAGCAGGCGCTGAAAAGCGTTTTTAAGCAATAAAAAACTGCAAATGTGTGTAAAACTCCAACCAAAGCTTTGGGACTCAAAAAACTGCCTGTAACTTAGTATAAGGTGAGTTCTACTCTAAATAGCAAGAGAGATTTACTGGAAAGCATCCTTTCTGAGTTATTGGTCAAAATAGAAAACGTGTACAGCAGGCGCTGAAAAGCGTTTTTAAGCAAATAAAACACCTGCAAATGTGTGTAAAAACTCCAACCACAGCTTTGGGACTCAAAAAACTGCCTGTAACTAGTATAAAGGTGAGAGTTCTACTCTAAATAGCCAAGAGTTTTACTGGGAAAGCATCCTTTTTGAAGTTATTGGTCAAAATAGAAAACGTGTACAGCAGGCGCTGAAAGCGTTTTAAGCAATAAAAAAACTGCAAATGTGTGTAAAACTCCAACAAAGCATTGGGACTCAAAAAACTGCCTGTAACTAGTATAAAGGGGAGAGTTCACTCTAAATAGCCAAGATTTTACTGGAAAGCATCCTTTGTGAAGTTATGAGTCAAAATAGAAAACGTGGTACAGCAGGTGCTGAAAGCGTTTTTTAAGCAATAAAAAACTGCAAATGTGTGTAAAACTCCAACCAAAGCTTTGGGACTAAAAAAACTGCCTTGTAACTAGTATAGAGGGGAGAGTTCTACTCTAATAAGCATAGAATTTTACTGGGAAAGCATCCTTTCTGCTGAAGTTATGAGTCAAAATAAAAACGTGTACAGCAGGCGCTGGGAAGCGTTTTTTAAGCAATAAAAAACTGCAAATGTGGTGTAAGACTCCAACCAAAGGCTTTGGGACTCAAAAACTGCCTGTAACTAGTATAAAGGTGAGAGTTCTACTCTAAATAGCCAGAGATTTTACTGGGAAAGCATCCTTTGTGAAGTTATTGGTCAAAATAGAAAACGTGTACAGCAGGCGTGGAAGCGTTTTTAAGCAATAAAAAACTGCAAATGTGTGTAAAACTCCAACCAAAGCTTTGGGATTCAAAAAACTGCCTGTAACTAGTATAAAGGTGAGAGTTCTACTCTAAATAGCCAGAGATTTTACTGGGAAAGCATCCTTTCTGAAGTTATTGGTCAAAATAGAAAACGTGTACAGCAGGTGCTGAAAAGCGTTTTTAAGCAATAAAAAACTGCAAATGTGTGTAAAACTCCAACCAAAGCTTTGGGACTCAAAAACTGCCTGTAACTAGTATAAAGGTGAGAGTTCTACTCTAAATAGCCAGAGATTTTACTGGGAAAGCATCCTTTGTGAAGTTATTGGTCAAAATAGAAAACGTGTACAGCAGGCGCTGGGAAGCGTTTTTAAGCAATAAAAAACTGCAAATGTGTGTAAAACTCCAACCAAAGCTTTGGGATTCAAAAAACTGCCTGTAACTAGTATAAAGGTGAGAGTTCTACTCTAAATAGCCAGAGATTTTACTGGGAAAGCATCCTTTGTGAAGTTATTGTGTGTAAATGTGTGTAAATGTGTGTAAAACTCCAACCAAAGCTTTGGGATTCAAAACACTGCCTGTAACTAGTATAAAGGTGAGAGTTCTACTCTAAATAGCCAGAGATTTTACTGGGAAAGAATCCTTTGTGAAGTTATTGGTCAAAATAGAAAACGTGTACAGCAGGCGCTGGGAAGCGTTTTTAAGCAATATAAAACTGCAAATGTGTGTAAAACTCCAACCAAAGCTTTGGGATTCAAAAAACTGCCTGTAACTAGTATAAAGGTGAGAGTTCTACTCTAAATAGCCAGACATTTTACTGGGAAAGCATCCTTTGTGAAGTTATTGGTCAAAATAGAAAACGTGTACAGCAGGCGCTGGGAAGCGTTTTTAAGCAATAAAAAACTGCAAATGTGTGTAAAACTCCAACCAAAGCTTTGGGATTCAAAAAACTGCCTGTAACTAGTATAAAGGTGAGATTTCTTCTCTAATAAGCAAGAGATTTTACTGGGAAAGCATCTTTTGTGAAGTTATGAGTCAAAATGAAAAAAAAGTGGACAGCAGCCACTCGGAAGCGTTTTTAAACAATAAAAAACTGCAAATGTGTGTAAAACTCCAACCAAAGCTTTGGGATTCAAACCACTGCCTTTAACTAGTATAAAGGGGAGAGTTCTACTCTAAATAGCAAGAGATTTTACTGGGAAAGCATCCTTTGTGAAGTTATGAGTCAAAATAGAAAACGTGTACAGCAGGCGCTGGGAAGCGTTTTTAAGCAATAAAAAACTGCAAATGTGTGTAAGACTCCAACCAAAGGTTTGGGATTCAAACCACTGCCTGTAACTAGTATAAAGGGGAGAGTTTGACTCTAAATAGTAAGAGATTTTACTGGGATAGCATCCTTTGTGAAGTTATGAGTCAAAATAGAAAACGTGTACAGCAGGCGCAGGGAAGCGTATTTAAGCAATAAAAAACTGCAAATGTGTGTAAAACTCCAACCAAAGCTTTGGGATTCAAACCACTGCCTGTAACTAGTATAAAGGGGAGAGTTCTACTCTAAATAGCAAGAGATTTTACTGGGAAAGCATCGTTTGTGAAGTTATGAGTCAAAATAGAAAACGTGTACAGCAGGCGCTGGGAAGCGTTTTTAAGCAATAAAAAACTGCAAATGTGTGTAAAACTCCAACCAAAGCTTTGGGATTCAAACCCCTCTTTGTAATAAGTATAGAGGGGAGTTTTCGTCTCTAATAAGCAAGAGATTTTACTGGGAAAGCATCTTTTGTGAAGTTATGAGTCAAAATAAAAGAAAAGTGTACAGCAGCCGCTCGGAAGCGTTTTTAAGCAATAAAAAACTGCAAATGTGTGTAAAACTCCAACCAAAGCTTTGGGATTCAAAAAACTGCCTGTAACTAGTATAAAGGGGAGAGTTCTACTCTAAATAGCCAGACATTTTACTGGGAAAGCATCCTTTGTGAAGTTATTGGTCAAAATAGAAAACGTGTACAGCAGGCGCTGGGAAGCGATTTTAAGCAATAAAAACTGCAAATGTGTGTAAAACTCCAACCAAAGCTTTGGGATTCAAAAAACTGCCTGTAACTAGTATAAAGGTGAGAGTTCTACTCTAAATAGCCAGACATTTTACTGGGAAAGCATCCTTTGTGAAGTTATTGGTCAAAATAGAAAACGTGTACAGCAGGTGCTGGGAAGCGTTTTTAAGCAATAAAAAACTGCAAATGTGTGTAAAACTCCAACCAAAGCTTTGGGATTCAAACGACTGCCTGTATTTAGTATAGAGGGGAGATTTCTTCTCTAATAAGCAAGAGATTTTACTGGGAAAGCATCTTTTGTGAAGTTATGAGTCAAAATAAAAAAAAAGTGTACAGCAGCCGCTCAGAAAGCGTTTTTAAGCAATAAAAAACTGCAAATGTGTGTAAAACTCCAACCAAAGCTTTGGGATTCAAACCACTGCCTGTAACTAGTATAAAGGGGAGAGTTCTACTCTAAATAGCAAGAGATTTTACTGGGAAAGCATCCTTTGTGAAGTTATGAGTCAAAATAGAAAACGTGTACAGCAGGCGCTGGGAAAAGTTTTTAAGCAATAAAAAACTGCAAATGTGTGTAAAACTCCAACAAAAGCTTTGGGATTCAAACCACTGCCTGTAACTAGTATAAAGGGGAGAGTTCTACTCTAAATAGCAAGAGATTTTACTGGGAAAGCATTCTTTGTGAAGTTATGAGTCAAAATAGAAAACTTGTACAGCAGGCGCTGGGAAGCGTTCTTTAGCAATAAAAAACTGCAAATGTATGTAAAACTCCAACCAAAGCTTTGGGATTCAAACCACTGTCTGTAATTAGTATAGAGGGGAGATTTATTCTCTAATAAGCAAGAGATTTTACTGGGAAAGCATCTTTTGTGAAGTTATGGGCAAAATAGAAAACGTGTACAGCAGGCGCTGGGAAGCGTTTTTAAGCAATAAAAAACTGCAAATGTGTGTAAAACTCCAACCAAAGCTTTGGGATTCAAACCACTGCCTGTAACTAGTATAAAGGGGAGAGTTCTACAATAAATAGCAAGAGATTTTACTGGGAAAGCATCCTTTGTGAAGTTATGAGTCAAAATAGCAAACGTGTACAGCAGGCGCTGGGAAGCGTTTTTAAGCAATAAAAAACTGGAAATGTGTGTAAAACTTCAACCAAAGCTTTGGGATTCAAACCACTGCGTGTAACTAGTCTAAAGGGGAGAGTTCTCCTCTAAATAGCAAAAGATTTTACTGGGAAAGCATCCTTTGTGAAGTTATGAGTCAAAATAGAAAACGTGTACAGCAGGTGCTGAAAAGCGTTTTTAAGCAATAAAAAACTGCAAATGTGTGTAAAACTCCAACCAAAGCTTTGGGTTTAAAACCACTGATTGTAATTAGTATAGAGGGGAGATTTCTTCTCTAATAAGCAATAGATTTTACTGGGAAAGCATCTTTTGTGAAGTTATGAGTCAAAATAGAAAACGTGTACAGCAGGCGCTGGGAAGCGTTTTTAAGCAATAAAAAACTGCAAATGTGTGTAAAACTCCAACCAAAGCTTTGGGATTCAAAAAACTGCCTGTAACTAGTATAAAGGGGAGAGTTCTACTCTAAATAGCCAGAGATTTTACTGGGAAAGCATCCTTTGTGAAGTTATTGGTCAAAATAGAAAACGTGTACAGCAGGCGCTGGGAAAGCGTTTTTAAGCAATAAAAAACTGCAAATGTGTGTAAAACTCCAACCAAAGCTTTGGGATTCAAAACCACTGCCTGTAACTAGTATAAAGGGGAGAGTTCTACACTAAATAGCAAGAGATTTTACTGGGAAAGCATCCTTTGTGAAGTTATGAGTCAAAATAGAAAACGTGTACAGCAGGCGCTGGGAAGCGTTTTTAAGCAATAAAAAACTGGCAAATGTGTGTAAAACTCCAACCAAAGCTTTGGGATTCAAACCACTGCCTGTAACTAGTATAAAGGGGAGAGTTCTACTCTAAATAGCAAGAGATTTTACTGGGAAAGCATCCTTTGTGAAGTTATTGAGTCAAAATAGAAAACGTGTACAGCAGGCGCTGAAAAGCGTTTTTAAGCAATAAAAAACTGCAAATGTGTGTAAAACTCCAACCAAAGCTTTGGGATTCAAAACCACTGCCTTGTAACTTAGTATAGAGGGGAGATTTCTTCTCTAATAAGCAATAGATTTTACTGGGAAAGCATCCTTTGTGAAGTTATGAGTCAAAATAAAAAACGTGTACAGCAGGCGCTGAGAAGCGTTTTTAAGCAATAAAAAACTGCAAATGTGTGTAAGAACTCCAACCAAAGGCTTTGGGATTCAAAACACTGCCTGTAACTAGTATAAAGGGGAGAGTTCTACTCTAAATAGCCAGACATTTTACTGGGAAAGCATCCTTTGTGAAGTTATTGGTCAAAATAGAAAACGTGTACAGCAGGCGCTGGAAGCGTTTTTTAAGCAATAAAAAACTGCAAATGTGTGGTAACACTCCAACCAAAGCGTTGGGACTTCAAAAGACAGCCTGTATACTAGTCTCAAGGGGAGAGTTCTACTCTAAATAGCAAGAGATTTTTACTGGGAAAGCATCCTTTGTGAAGTTATGGTCAAATAGGAAAACGTTGTACAGCAGAGGCGCTTTGAAAAGCATTTTTAAGCAATAAAAAACTGCAAATGTGTGTTAAAACACCAACCATAGCTTGGGACTTCAAAACTACTGCCTGTAACTAGTAGTAGCAGGGGAGATTTCTACTCTACATACGCCAAGACATTACTGGGAAAGGCATCCTTTGTGATGTTATGGTCAAATAAAAACTGTGTACAGCAGGCGCTGGGAAAAGCGTTTTTCAAGCAATAAAAAAACTGCATATGTGTGTAAAACTCCAACCCATACATTGGGACTTCAAAAACTGCCTGGAACTAGTATAAGGGAGCGATTTTGGGAAGAGTTCTACTCTAAATAAGCCAATGATTATACTGGGAAAAGCATCCTTTGTGAAGTTATGAGTCAAAATAGAAAACGTGTACAGCAGGCGCTGGGAAGCGTTTTTAAGCAATAAAAAACTGCAAATGTGTGTAAAACTCCAACCAAAGCTTTGGGATTCAAACCACTGCCTGTAATTAGTATAGAGGGGAGATTTCTTCTCTAATAAGCAAGAGATTTTACTGGGAAAGCATCTTTTGTGAAGTTATGAGTCAAAATAAAAAAAAAGTGTACAGCAGCCGCTCAGAAAGCGTTTTTAAGCAATAAAAAACTGCAAATGTGTGTAAAACTCCAACCAAAGCTTTGGGATTCAAACCACTGCCTGTAACTAGTATAAAGGGGAGAGTTCTACTCTAAATAGCAAGAGATTTTACTGGGAAAGCATCCTTTGTGAAGTTATGAGTCAAAATAGAAAACGTGTACAGCAGGCGCTGGGAAAAGTTTTTAAGCAATAAAAAACTGCAAATGTGTGTAAAACTCCAACCAAAGCTTTGGGATTCAAACCACTGCCTGTAACTAGTATAAAGGGGAGAGTTCTACTCTAAATAGCAAGAGATTTTACTGGGAAAGCATTCTTTGTGAAGTTATGAGTCAAAATAGAAAACGTGTACAGCAGGCGCTGGGAAGCGTTTTTAAGCAATAAAAAACTGCAAATGTATGTAAAACTCCAACCAAAGCTTTGGGATTCAAACCACTGTCTGTAATTAGTATAGAGGGGAGATTTCTTCTCTAATAAGCAAGAGATTTTACTGGGAAAGCATCTTTTGTGAAGTTATGAGTCAAAATAAAAAAAAGTGTACAGCAGCCGCTCAGAAGCGTTTTTAAGCAATAAAAAACTGCAAATGTGTGTAAAACTCCAACCAAAGCTTTGGGATTCAAACCACTGCCTGTAACTAGTATAAAGGGGAGAGTTCTACTCTAAATAGCAAGAGATTTTACTGGGAAAGCATCCTTTGTGAAGTTATGAGTCAAAATAGAAAACGTGTACAGCAGGCGCTGGGAAGCGTTTTTAAGCAATAAAAAACTGCAAATGTGTGTAAAACTCCAACCAAAGCTTTGGGATTCAAACCACTGCCTGTAACTAGTATAAAGGGGAGAGTTCTACAATAAATAGCAAGAGATTTTACTGGGAAAGCATCCTTTGTGAAGTTATGAGTCAAAATAGAAAACGTGTACAGCAGGCGCTGGGAAGCGTTTTTAAGCAATAAAAAAATGGCAAATGTGTGTAAAACTCCAACCAAAGCTTTGGGATTCAAACCACTGCGTGTAACTAGTATAAAGGGGAGAGTTCTACTCTAAATAGCAAGAGATTTTACTGGGAAAGCATCCTTTGTGAAGTTATGAGTCAAAATAGAAACGTGTACAGCAGGCGCTGGAAAGCGTTTTTAAGCAATAAAAAACTGCAAATGTGTGTAAAACTCCAACCAAAGCTTTGGGATTAAAACCACTGCCTGTAATTAGTATAGAGGGGAGATTTCTTCTCTAATAGCAATAGATTTTACTGGGAAAGCATCTTTTGTGAAGTTATGAGTCAAAATAGAAAAACGTGTACAGCAGGCGCTGGGAAGCGTTTTTAAGCAATAAAAAACTGCAAATGTGTGTAAGACTCCAACCAAAGCTTTGGGATTCAAACCACTGCCTGTAACTAGTATAAGGGGAGAGTTTCTACTCTAAATAGTAAGAGATTTTACTGGGAAAGCATCCTTTGTGAAGTTATGAGTCAAAATAGAAAACGTGTACAGCAGGCGGTGGGAAGCGTTTTTAAGCAATAAAAAACTGCAAATGTGTGTAAAACTCCAACCAAAGCTTTGGGATTCAAACCCCTGCCTGTATTTAGTATAGAGGGGATATTTCTTCTCTAATAAGCAAAAGATTTTACTGGGAAAGCATCCTTTGTGAAGTTATGAGTCAAAATAGAAAACGTGTACAGCAGGCGCTGGGAAAAGTTTTTAAGCAATAACAAATAGCAAATGTGTGTAAAACTCCAACCAAAGCTTTGGGATTCAAACCACTGCCTTTAACTAGTATAAAGGGGAGAGTTCTACTCTAAATAGCAGAGATTTTACTGGGAAAGCATCCTTTGTGAAGTTATGGTCAAAATAGAAAACGTGTACAGCAGGCGCTGGGAAGCGTTTTTAAGCAATAAAAAACTGCAAATGTGTGTAAAACTCCAACCAAAGCTTTGGGATTCAAACACTGCCTGTAACTAGTATAAAGGGGAGAGTTCTACTCTAAATAGCCATGAGATTTTACTGGGAAAGCATCTTTGTGAAGTTATGAGTCAAAATAGAAAAAGTGTACAGCAGGCGCTGAAAGCGTTTTTAAGCAATAAAAAACTGCAAATGTGTGTAAAACTCCAACAAAAGCTTTGGGATTCAAACCACTGCCTGTAACTAGTATAAAGGGGAGAGTTCTTCCTCTAAATAGCAAAGATTTTACTGGGAAAGCATCCTTTGTGAAGTTATGAGTCAAAATAGAAAACGTGTACAGCAGGCGCTGGGAAAGCGTTTTAAAGCAATAAAAAACTGCAAATGTGTGTAAAACTCCAACCAAAGCTTTGGGATTCAAAAAACTGCCTGTAACTAGTATAAAGGTGAGAGTTCTACTCTAAATAGCCAGAATTTTACTGGGAAAGCATCCTTTGTGAAGTTATTGGTCAAAATAGAAAACGTGTACAGCAGGCGCTGGGAAAGCGTTTTTAAGCAATAAAAAAACTGCAAATGTGTGTAAAACTCCAACCAAAGCTTTGGGATTCAAACGACTGCCTGTAACTAGTATAGAGGTGAGAGTTCTACTCTAATAGCCAGAGATTTTACTGGGAAAGCATCCTTTTGTGAAGTTATTGGTCAAAATAGAAAAAGTGTACAGCAGCCGCTGAAAAGCGTTTTTAAGCAATAAAAAACTGGCAAATGTGTGTAAAACTCCAACCAAAGCTTTGGGATTCAAAACACTGCCTGTAACTAGTATAAAGGTGAGAGTTCTACTCTAAATAGCCAGAGATTTTTACTGGGAAAGCATCCTTTGTGAAGTTATGAGTCAAAATAGAAAACGTGTACAGCAGGCGCTGGGAAAACGTTTTTAAGCAATAAAAAACTGCAAATGTGTGTAAAACTCCAACCAAAGCTTTGGGATTCAAACCACTGCCTGTAACTAGTATAAGGGGGAGAGTTCTACTCTAAATAGCAAGAGATTTTACTGGGAAAGCATTCTTTGTGAAGTTATGAGTCAAAATAGAAAACTGTACAGCAGGCGCTGGGAAGCGTTTTTTAGCAATAAAAAACTGCAAATGTTGTAAAACTCCAACCAAAGCTTTGGGATTCAAACCACTGTCTGTAATTAGTATAGAGGGGAGAGTTCTTCTCTAATAAGCAAGAGATTTTACTGGGAAAGCATCTTTTGTGAAGTTATGTGGCAAAATAAAAAAAGTGTACAGCAGCGCTCAGAAAGCGTTTTTAAGCAATAAAAAACTGCAAATGTGTGTAAAACTCCAACCACAGCTTTGGGATTCAAACCACTGCCTGTACCTAGTATAAAGGGGAGAGTTCTACTCTAAATAGCAAGAGATTTTACTGGGAAAGCATCCTTTGTGAAGTTATGAGTCAAAATAGAAAACGTGTACAGCAGGCGCTGGAAGCGTTTTTAAGCAATAAAAAACTGCAAATGTGTGTAAAACTCCAACCAAAGCTTTGGGATTCAAACCACTGCCTGTAACTAGTATAAAGGGGAGAGTTCTACTCTAAATAGCAAGAGATTTTACTGGGAAAGCATCCTTTGTGAAGTTATGAGGTCAAAATAGAAAACGTGTACAGCAGGCGCTGAAAAGCGTTTTTAAGCAATAAAAAACTGCAAATGTGTGTAAGACTCCAACCAAAGCTTTGGGATTCAAACCACTGCCTGTAACTAGTATAAAGGGGAGAGTTCTGACTCTAAATAGCAAGAGATTTTACTGGGAAAGCATCCTTTTTGAAGTTATGAGTCAAAATAGAAAACGTGTACAGCAGGCGCAGGGAAAGCGTATTTAAGCAATAAAAAACTGCAAATGTGTGTAAAACTCCAACCAAAGCTTTGGGATTCAAACCACTGCCTGTAACTAGTATAAAGGGGAGAGTTCTACTCTAAATAGCAAGAGATTTTACTGGGAAAGCATCCGTTTGTGAAGTTATGAGTCAAAATAGAAAACGTGTACAGCAGGCGCTGGGAAGCGTTTTTAAGCAATAAAAAACAGCAAATGTCTGTAAAACTCCAACAAAAGCTTTGGGATTCAAACCACTGCCTGTAACTAGAATAAAGGGGAGAGTTCTACTCTAAATAGCAAGAGATTTTACTGGGAAAGCATCCTTTCTGAAGTTATGAGTCAAAATAGAAAACGTGTACAACAGGCGCTGGGAAGCGTTTTTAAGCAATAAAAAACTGCAAATGTTTGTAAAACCCCAACCAAAGCTTTGGGATTCAAACCACTGTCTGTAATTAGTATAGAGGGGAGATTTCTTCTCTAATAAGCAAGAGATTTTACTGGGAAAGCATCTTTTGGAAGTTATGAGTCAAAATAAAAAAAAGTGTACAGCAGCCGCTCAAGAAGCGTTTTTAAGCAATAAAAAACTGCAAATGTGTGTAAAACACCAACCAAAGCTTTGGGACTTCAAACACTGCCTGTAACTAGTATAAAGGGGAGAGTTCTACTCTAAATAGCCAAGAGATTTTACTGGGAAAGCATCCTTTTTGAAGTTATGAGTCAAAATAAAACAAAAGTGTACAGCAGCCGCTCAGAAAGCGTTTTTAAGCAATAAAAAACTGCCAAATGTGTGTAAAACTCCAACCAAAGCTTTGGGATTCAAACCACTGCCTGTAACTAGTATAAATGGAGAGAGTTCTACTCTAAATAGCAAGAGATTTTACTGGGAAAGCATCCCTTGTGAAGTTATGAGTCAAAATAGAAAACGTGTACAGCAGGCGCTGGGAAGCGTTTTTAAAGCAATAAAAAACTGCAAATGTGTGAAAAACTCCAACCAAAGCTTTGGGATTCAAACCACTGCCTGTAACTAGTATAAAGGGGAGAGTTCTACTCTAAATAGCAAGAGATTTTACTGGGAAAGCATCCTTTGTGAAGTTATGAGTCAAAATAGAAAACGTGTACAGCAGGCGCTGGGAAGCGTTTTTAAGCAATAAAAAACTGCAAATGTGTGTAAAACTCCAACCAAAGCTTTGGGATTCAAACCACTGCCTGTAATTAGTATAGAGGGGAGATTTCTTCTCTAATAAGCAAGAGATTTTACTGGGAAAGCATCCTTTGTGAAGTTATGAGTCAAAATAGAAAAACGTGTACAGCAGGCGCTGGGAAAGCGTTTTTAAGCAATAAAAAACTGCAAATGTGTGTAAAACTCCAACCAAAGCTTTGGGATTCAAACCACTGCCTTTAACTAGTATAAAGGGGAGAGTTCTACTCTAAATAGCAAGAGATTTTACTGGGAAAGCATCCTTTGTGAAGTTATGAGTCAAAATAGAAAACGTGTACAGCAGGCGCTGGGAAGCGTTTTTAAGCAATAAAAAACTGCAAATGTGTGTAAAACTCCAACCAAAGCTTTGGGATTCAAACCACTGCCTGTAATTAGTATAGAGGGGAGATTTCTTCTCTAATAAGCAAGAGATTTTACTGGGAAAGCATCTTTTGTGAAGTTATGAGTCAAAATAAAAAAAAAGTGTACAGCAGGCGCTGGGAAGCGTTTTTAAGCAATAAAAAACTGCAAATGTGTGTAAGACTCCAACCAAAGCTTTGGGATTCAAACCACTGCCTGTAACTAGTATAAAGGGGAGAGTTTGACTCTAAATAGTAAGAGATTTTACTGGGAAAGCATCCTTTGTGAAGTTATGAGTCAAAATAGAAAACGTGTACAGCAGGCGCTGGGAAGCGTTTTTAAGCAATAAAAAACTGCAAATGTGTGTAAAACTCCAACCAAAGCTTTGGGATTCAAACCACTGCCTGTAACTAGTATAAAGGGGAGAGTTCTACTCTAAATAGCAAGAGATTTTACTGGGAAAGCATCCTTTGTGAAGTTATGAGTCAAAATAGAAAACGTGTACAGCAGGCGCTGGGAAGCGTTTTTAAGCAATAAAAAACTGCAAATGTGTGTAAAACTCCAACCAAAGCTTTGGGATTCAAACCACTGCCTGTAACTAGTATAAAGGGGAGAGTTCTACTCTAAATAGCAAGAGATTTTACTGGGAAAGCATCCTTTGTGAAGTTATGAGTCAAAATAGAAAACGTGTACAGCAGGCGCTGGGAAGCGTTTTTAAGCAATAAAAAACTGCAAATGTGTGTAAAACTCCAACCAAAGCTTTGGGATTCAAACCACTGCCTGTAATTAGTATAGAGGGGAGATTTCTTCTCTAATAAGCAAGAGATTTTACTGGGAAAGCATCTTTTGTGAAGTTATGAGTCAAAATAAAAAAAAGTGTACAGCAGGCGCTCGGAAGCGTTTTTAAGCAATAAAAAACTGCAAATGTGTGTAAAACTCCAACCAAAGCTTTGGGATTCAAAACCACTGCCTGTAACTAGTATAAAGGGGAGAGTTCTACTCTAAATAGCAAGAGATTTTACTGGGAAAGCATCCTTTGTGAAGTTATGAGTCAAAATAGAAAACGTGTACAGCAGGCGCTGGGAAGCGTTTTTAAGCAATAAAAAACTGCAAATGTGTGTAAAACTCCAACCAAAGCTTTGGGATTCAAACCACTGCCTGTAACTAGTATAAAGGGGAGAGTTCTACTCTAAATAGCAAGAGATTTTACTGGGAAAGCATCCTTTGTGAAGTTATGAGTCAAAATAGAAAACGTGTACAGCAGGCGCTGGGAAGCGTTTTTAAGCAATAAAAAACTGCAAATGTGTGTAAAACTCCAACCAAAGCTTTGGGATTCAAACCACTGCCTGTAACTAGTATAAAGGGGAGAGTTCTACTCTAAATAGCAAGAGATTTTACTGGGAAAGCATCCTTTTGTGAAGTTATGAGTCAAAATAGAAAAACGTGTACAGCAGGCGCTGGGAAGCGTTTTTAAGCAATAAAAAACTGCAAATGTGTGTAAAACTCCAACCAAAGCTTTGGGATTCAAACCACTGCCTGTAACTAGTATAAAGGGGAGAGTTCTACTCTAAATAGCAAGAGATTTTACTGGGAAAGCATCCTTTGTGAAGTTATGAGTCAAAATAGAAAACGTGTACAGCAGGCGCTGGGAAAGCGTTTTTAAGCAATAAAAAACTGCAAATGTGTGTAAAACTCCAACCAAAGCTTTGGGATTCAAACCACTGCCTGTAACTAGTATAAAGGGGAGAGTTCTACTCTAAATAGCAAGAGATTTTACTGGGAAAGCATCCTTTGTGAAGTTATGAGTCAAAATAGAAAACGTGTACAGCAGGCGCTGGGAAGCGTTTTTAAGCAATAAAAAACTGCAAATGTGTGTAAAACTCCAACCAAAGCTTTGGGATTCAAACCACTGCCTGTAATTAGTATAGAGGGGAGATTTCTTCTCTAATAAGCAAGAGATTTTACTGGGAAAGCATCTTTTGTGAAGTTATGAGTCAAAATAAAAAAAAGTGTACAGCAGGCGCTCGGAAGCGTTTTTAAGCAATAAAAAACTGCAAATGTGTGTAAAACTCCAACCAAAGCTTTGGGATTCAAACCACTGCCTGTAACTAGTATAAAGGGGAGAGTTCTACTCTAAATAGCAAGAGATTTTACTGGGAAAGCATCCTTTGTGAAGTTATGAGTCAAAATAGAAAACGTGTACAGCAGGCGCTGGGAAGCGTTTTTAAGCAATAAAAAACTGCAAATGTGTGTAAAACTCCAACCAAAGCTTTGGGATTCAAACCACTGCCTGTAACTAGTATAAAGGGGAGAGTTCTACTCTAAATAGCAAGAGATTTTACTGGGAAAGCATCCTTTGTGAAGTTATGAGTCAAAATAGAAAACGTGTACAGCAGGCGCTGGGAAGCGTTTTTAAGCAATAAAAAACTGCAAATGTGTGTAAAACTCCAACCAAAGCTTTGGGATTCAAACCACTGCCTGTAACTAGTATAAAGGGGAGAGTTCTACTCTAAATAGCAAGAGATTTTACTGGGAAAGCATCCTTTGTGAAGTTATGAGTCAAAATAGAAAACGTGTACAGCAGGCGCTGGGAAGCGTTTTTAAGCAATAAAAAACTGCAAATGTGTGTAAAACTCCAACCAAAGCTTTGGGATTCAAACCACTGCCTGTAACTAGTATAAAGGGGAGAGTTCTACTCTAAATAGCAAGAGATTTTACTGGGAAAGCATCTTTTGTGAAGTTATGAGTCAAAATAAAAAAAAAGTGTACAGCAGGCGCTGGGAAGCGTTTTTAAGCAATAAAAAACTGCAAATGTGTGTAAAACTCCAACCAAAGCTTTGGGATTCAAACCACTGCCTGTAATTAGTATAGAGGGGAGATTTCTTCTCTAATAAGCAAGAGATTTTACTGGGAAAGCATCTTTTGTGAAGTTATGAGTCAAAATAAAAAAAAAGTGTACAGCAGGCGCTGGGAAGCGTTTTTAAGCAATAAAAAACTGCAAATGTGTGTAAAACTCCAACCAAAGCTTTGGGATTCAAACCACTGCCTGTAACTAGTATAAAGGGGAGAGTTTCTACTCTAAATAGCAAGAGATTTTACTGGGAAAGCATCCTTTGTGAAGTTATGAGTCAAAATAGAAAACGTGTACAGCAGGCGCTGGGAAGCGTTTTTAAGCAATAAAAAACTGCAAATGTGTGTAAAACTCCAACCAAAGCTTTGGGATTCAAACCACTGCCTGTAACTAGTATAAAGGGGAGAGTTCTACTCTAAATAGCAAGAGATTTTACTGGGAAAGCATCCTTTGTGAAGTTATGAGTCAAAATAGAAAACGTGTACAGCAGGCGCTGGGAAGCGTTTTTAAGCAATAAAAAACTGCAAATGTGTGTAAAACTCCAACCAAAAGCTTTGGGATTCAAACCACTGCCTGTAACTAGTATAAAGGGGAGAGTTCTACTCTAAATAGCAAGAGATTTTACTGGGAAAGCATCCTTTGTGAAGTTATGAGTCAAAATAGAAAAACGTGTACAGCAGGCGCTGGGAAGCGTTTTTAAGCAATAAAAAACTGCAAATGTGTGTAAAACTCCAACCAAAGCTTTGGGATTCAAACCACTGCCTGTAATTAGTATAGAGGGGAGAGTTTCTACTCTAATAAGCAAGAGATTTTACTGGGAAAGCATCCTTTGTGAAGTTATGAGTCAAAATAAAGAAAAGTGTACAGCAGGCGCTCGGGAAGCGTTTTTAAGCAATAAAAAACTGCAAATGTGTGTAAAACTCCAACCAAAGCTTTGGGATTCAAACCACTGCCTGTAACTAGTATAAAGGGGAGAGTTCTACTCTAAATAGCAAGAGATTTTACTGGGAAAGCATCCTTTGTGAAGTTATGAGTCAAAATAGAAAACGTGTACAGCAGGCGCTGGGAAGCGTTTTTAAGCAATAAAAAACTGCAAATGTGTGTAAAACTCCAACCAAAGCTTTGGGATTCAAACCACTGCCTGTAACTAGTATAAAGGGGAGAGTTCTACTCTAAATAGCAAGAGATTTTACTGGGAAAGCATCCTTTGTGAAGTTATGAGTCAAAATAGAAAACGTGTACAGCAGGCGCTGGGAAGCGTTTTTAAGCAATAAAAAACTGCAAATGTGTGTAAAACTCCAACCAAAGCTTTGGGATTCAAACCACTGCCTGTAATTAGTATAGAGGGGAGATTTCTTCTCTAATAAGCAAGAGATTTTACTGGGAAAGCATCTTTTGTGAAGTTATGAGTCAAAATAAAAAAAAGTGTACAGCAGGCGCTCGGAAGCGTTTTTAAGCAATAAAAAACTGCAAATGTGTGTAAAACTCCAACCAAAGCTTTGGGATTCAAACCACTGCCTGTAACTAGTATAAAGGGGAGAGTTCTACTCTAAATAGCAAGAGATTTTACTGGGAAAGCATCCTTTGTGAAGTTATGAGTCAAAATAGAAAACGTGTACAGCAGGCGCTGGGAAGCGTTTTTAAGCAATAAAAAACTGCAAATGTGTGTAAAACTCCAACCAAAGCTTTGGGATTCAAACCACTGCCTGTAACTAGTATAAAGGGGAGAGTTCTACTCTAAATAGCAAGAGATTTTACTGGGAAAGCATCCTTTGTGAAGTTATGAGTCAAAATAGAAAACGTGTACAGCAGGCGCTGGGAAGCGTTTTTAAGCAATAAAAAACTGCAAATGTGTGTAAAACTCCAACCAAAGCTTTGGGATTCAAACCACTGCCTGTAATTAGTATAGAGGGGAGATTTCTTCTCTAATAAGCAAGAGATTTTACTGGGAAAGCATCTTTTGTGAAGTTATGAGTCAAAATAAAAAAAAAGTGTACAGCAGGCGCTGGGAAGCGTTTTTAAGCAATAAAAAACTGCAAATGTGTGTAAAACTCCAACCAAAGCTTTGGGATTCAAACCACTGCCTGTAACTAGTATAAAGGGGAGAGTTCTACTCTAAATAGCAAGAGATTTTACTGGGAAAGCATCCTTTGTGAAGTTATGAGTCAAAATAGAAAACGTGTACAGCAGGCGCTGGGAAGCGTTTTTAAGCAATAAAAAACTGCAAATGTGTGTAAAACTCCAACCAAAGCTTTGGGATTCAAACCACTGCCTGTAACTAGTATAAAGGGGAGAGTTCTACTCTAAATAGCAAGAGATTTTACTGGGAAAGCATCCTTTGTGAAGTTATGAGTCAAAATAGAAAAACGTGTACAGCAGGCGCTGGGAAGCGTTTTTAAGCAATAAAAAACTGCAAATGTGTGTAAAACTCCAACCAAAGCTTTGGGATTCAAACCACTGCCTGTAACTAGTATAAAGGGGAGAGTTCTACTCTAAATAGCAAGAGATTTTACTGGGAAAGCATCCTTTGTGAAGTTATGAGTCAAAATAGAAAACGTGTACAGCAGGCGCTGGGAAGCGTTTTTAAGCAATAAAAAACTGCAAATGTGTGTAAAACTCCAACCAAAGCTTTGGGATTCAAACCACTGCCTGTAACTAGTATAAAGGGGAGAGTTCTACTCTAAATAGCAAGAGATTTTACTGGGAAAGCATCCTTTGTGAAGTTATGAGTCAAAATAGAAAACGTGTACAGCAGGCGCTGGGAAGCGTTTTTAAGCAATAAAAAACTGCAAATGTGTGTAAAACTCCAACCAAAGCTTTGGGATTCAAACCACTGCCTGTAACTAGTATAAAGGGGAGAGTTCTACTCTAAATAGCAAGAGATTTTACTGGGAAAGCATCCTTTGTGAAGTTATGAGTCAAAATAGAAAACGTGTACAGCAGGCGCTGGGAAGCGTTTTTAAGCAATAAAAAACTGCAAATGTGTGTAAAACTCCAACCAAAGCTTTGGGATTCAAACCACTGCCTGTAACTAGTATAGAGGGGAGATTTCTTCTCTAATAAGCAAGAGATTTTACTGGGAAAGCATCTTTTGTGAAGTTATGAGTCAAAATAAAAAAAAGTGTACAGCAGGCGCTGGAAGCGTTTTTAAGCAATAAAAAACTGCAAATGTGTGTAAAACTCCAACCAAAGCTTTGGGATTCAAACCACTGCCTGTAACTAGTATAAAGGGGAGAGTTCTACTCTAAATAGCAAGAGATTTTACTGGGAAAGCATCCTTTGTGAAGTTATGAGTCAAAATAGAAAACGTGTACAGCAGGCGCTGGGAAGCGTTTTTAAGCAATAAAAAACTGCAAATGTGTGTAAAACTCCAACCAAAGCTTTGGGATTCAAACCACTGCCTGTAACTAGTATAAAGGGGAGAGTTCTACTCTAAATAGCAAGAGATTTTACTGGGAAAGCATCCTTTGTGAAGTTATGAGTCAAAATAGAAAACGTGTACAGCAGGCGCTGGGAAGCGTTTTTAAGCAATAAAAAACTGCAAATGTGTGTAAAACTCCAACCAAAGCTTTGGGATTCAAACCACTGCCTGTAACTAGTATAAAGGGGAGAGTTCTACTCTAAATAGCAAGAGATTTTACTGGGAAAGCATCCTTTGTGAAGTTATGAGTCAAAATAGAAAACGTGTACAGCAGGCGCTGGGAAGCGTTTTTAAGCAATAAAAAACTGCAAATGTGTGTAAAACTCCAACCAAAGCTTTGGGATTCAAACCACTGCCTGTAACTAGTATAAAGGGGAGAGTTCTACTCTAAATAGCAAGAGATTTTACTGGGAAAGCATCCTTTGTGAAGTTATGAGTCAAAATAGAAAACGTGTACAGCAGGCGCTGGGAAGCGTTTTTAAGCAATAAAAAACTGCAAATGTGTGTAAAACTCCAACCAAAGCTTTGGGATTCAAACCACTGCCTGTAACTAGTATAAAGGGGAGAGTTCTACTCTAAATAGCAAGAGATTTTACTGGGAAAGCATCCTTTGTGAAGTTATGAGTCAAAATAGAAAACGTGTACAGCAGGCGCTGGGAAGCGTTTTTAAGCAATAAAAAACTGCAAATGTGTGTAAAACTCCAACCAAAGCTTTGGGATTCAAACCACTGCCTGTAACTAGTATAAAGGGGAGAGTTTCTACTCTAAATAGCAAGAGATTTTACTGGGAAAGCATCTTTGTGAAGTTATGAGTCAAAATAAAAAAACGTGTACAGCAGCCGCTCGGAAAGCGTTTTTAAGCAATAAAAAACTGCAAATGTGTGTAAAACTCCAACCAAAGCTTTGGGATTCAAACCACTGCCTGTAACTAGTATAAAGGGGAGAGTTCTACTCTAAATAGCAAGAGATTTTACTGGGAAAGCATCTTTGTGAAGTTATGAGTCAAAATAGAAAAAAGTGTACAGCAGGCGCTGGGAAGCGTTTTTAAGCAATAAAAAACTGCAAATGTGTGTAAAACTCCAACCAAAGCTTTGGGATTCAAACCACTGCCTGTAACTAGTATAAAGGGGAGAGTTCTACTCTAAATAGCAAGAGATTTTACTGGGAAAGCATCCTTTGTGAAGTTATGAGTCAAAATAGAAAACGTGTACAGCAGGCGCTGGGAAGCGTTTTTAAGCAATAAAAAACTGCAAATGTGTGTAAAACTCCAACCAAAGCTTTGGGATTCAAACCACTGCCTGTAACTAGTATAAAGGGGAGAGTTCTACTCTAAATAGCAAGAGATTTTACTGGGAAAGCATCCTTTGTGAAGTTATGAGTCAAAATAGAAAACGTGTACAGCAGGCGCTGGGAAGCGTTTTTAAGCAATAAAAAACTGCAAATGTGTGTAAAACTCCAACCAAAGCTTTGGGATTCAAACCACTGCCTGTAACTAGTATAAAGGGGAGAGTTCTACTCTAAATAGCAAGAGATTTTACTGGGAAAGCATCCTTTGTGAAGTTATGAGTCAAAATAGAAAACGTGTACAGCAGGCGCTGGGAAGCGTTTTTAAGCAATAAAAAACTGCAAATGTGTGTAAAACTCCAACCAAAGCTTTGGGATTCAAACCACTGCCTGTAACTAGTATAAAGGGGAGAGTTCTACTCTAAATAGCAAGAGATTTTACTGGGAAAGCATCCTTTGTGAAGTTATGAGTCAAAATAGAAAACGTGTACAGCAGGCGCTGGGAAGCGTTTTTAAGCAATAAAAAACTGCAAATGTGTGTAAAACTCCAACCAAAGCTTTGGGATTCAAACCACTGCCTGTAACTAGTATAGAGGGGAGATTTCTTCTCTAATAAGCAAGAGATTTTACTGGGAAAGCATCTTTTGTGAAGTTATGAGTCAAAATAAAAAAAAGTGTACAGCAGGCGCTGGGAAGCGTTTTTAAGCAATAAAAAACTGCAAATGTGTGTAAAACTCCAACCAAAGCTTTGGGATTCAAACCACTGCCTGTAACTAGTATAAAGGGGAGAGTTCTACTCTAAATAGCAAGAGATTTTACTGGGAAAGCATCCTTTGTGAAGTTATGAGTCAAAATAGAAAACGTGTACAGCAGGCGCTGGGAAGCGTTTTTAAGCAATAAAAAACTGCAAATGTGTGTAAAACTCCAACCAAAGCTTTGGGATTCAAACCACTGCCTGTAACTAGTATAAAGGGGAGAGTTCTACTCTAAATAGCAAGAGATTTTACTGGGAAAGCATCCTTTGTGAAGTTATGAGTCAAAATAGAAAACGTGTACAGCAGGCGCTGGGAAGCGTTTTTAAGCAATAAAAAACTGCAAATGTGTGTAAAACTCCAACCAAAGCTTTGGGATTCAAACCACTGCCTGTAACTAGTATAAAGGGGAGAGTTCTACTCTAAATAGCAAGAGATTTTACTGGGAAAGCATCCTTTGTGAAGTTATGAGTCAAAATAGAAAACGTGTACAGCAGGCGCTGGGAAGCGTTTTTAAGCAATAAAAAACTGCAAATGTGTGTAAAACTCCAACCAAAGCTTTGGGATTCAAACCACTGCCTGTAACTAGTATAAAGGGGAGAGTTCTACTCTAAATAGCAAGAGATTTTACTGGGAAAGCATCCTTTGTGAAGTTATGAGTCAAAATAGAAAACGTGTACAGCAGGCGCTGGGAAGCGTTTTTAAGCAATAAAAAACTGCAAATGTGTGTAAAACTCCAACCAAAGCTTTGGGATTCAAACCACTGCCTGTAACTAGTATAAAGGGGAGAGTTCTACTCTAAATAGCAAGAGATTTTACTGGGAAAGCATCCTTTGTGAAGTTATGAGTCAAAATAGAAAACGTGTACAGCAGGCGCTGGGAAGCGTTTTTAAGCAATAAAAAACTGCAAATGTGTGTAAAACTCCAACCAAAGCTTTGGGATTCAAACCACTGCCTGTAACTAGTATAGAGGGGAGAGTTTCTTCTCTAATAAGCAAGAGATTTTACTGGGAAAGCATCCTTTTGTGAAGTTATGAGTCAAAATAAAAAAAAGTGTACAGCAGGCGCTGGGAAGCGTTTTTAAGCAATAAAAAACTGCAAATGTGTGTAAAACTCCAACCAAAGCTTTGGGATTCAAACCACTGCCTGTAACTAGTATAAAGGGGAGAGTTCTACTCTAAATAGCAAGAGATTTTACTGGGAAAGCATCCTTTTGTGAAGTTATGAGTCAAAATAAAAAAAAGTGTACAGCAGGCGCTGGAAGCGTTTTTAAGCAATAAAAAACTGCAAATGTGTGTAAAACTCCAACCAAAGCTTTGGGATTCAAACCACTGCCTGTAACTAGTATAAAGGGGAGAGTTCTACTCTAAATAGCAAGAGATTTTACTGGGAAAGCATCCTTTGTGAAGTTATGAGTCAAAATAGAAAAAGTGTACAGCAGGCGCTGGGAAGCGTTTTTAAGCAATAAAAAACTGCAAATGTGTGTAAAACTCCAACCAAAGCTTTGGGATTCAAACCACTGCCTGTAACTAGTATAAAGGGGAGAGTTCTACTCTAAATAGCAAGAGATTTTACTGGGAAAGCATCCTTTGTCAAGTTATGAGTCAAAATAGAAAAAGTGTACAGCAGGCGCTGGGAAGCGTTTTTAAGCAATAAAAAACTGCAAATGTGTGTAAAACTCCAACCAAAGCTTTGGGATTCAAACCACTGCCTGTAACTAGTATAAAGGGGAGAGTTCTACTCTAAATAGCAAGTGATTTTACTGGGAAAGCATCCTTTGTGAAGTTATGAGTGAAAATAGAAAACGTGTACAGCAGGCGCTGGGAAAGCGTTTTTAAGCAATAAAAAACTGCAAATGTGTGTAAAACTCCAACCAAAGCTTTGGGATTCAAACCACTGCCTGTAACTAGTATAAAGGGGAGAGTTCTACTCTAAATAGCAAGAGATTTTACTGGGAAAGCATCCTTTGTGAAGTTATGAGTCAAAATAGAAAACGTGTACAGCAGGCGCTGGGAAGCGTTTTTAAGCAATAAAAAACTGCAAATGTGTGTAAAACTCCAACCAAAGCTTTGGGATTCAAACCACTGCCTGTAATTAGTATAGAGGGGAGATTTCTTCTCTAATAAGCAAGAGATTTTACTGGGAAAGCATCTTTTGTGAAGTTATGAGTCAAAATAAAAAAAAGTGTACAGCAGGCGCTGGGAAGCGTTTTTAAGCAATAAAAAACTGCAAATGTGTGTAAAACTCCAACCAAAGCTTTGGGATTCAAACCACTGCCTGTAACTAGTATAAAGGGGAGAGTTCTACTCTAAATAGCAAGAGATTTTACTGGGAAAGCATCCTTTGTGAAGTTATGAGTCAAAATAGAAAACGTGTACAGCAGGCGCTGGGAAGCGTTTTTAAGCAATAAAAAACTGCAAATGTGTGTAAAACTCCAACCAAAGCTTTGGGATTCAAACCACTGCCTGTAACTAGTATAAAGGGGAGAGTTCTACTCTAAATAGCAAGAGATTTTACTGGGAAAGCATCCTTTGTGAAGTTATGAGTCAAAATAGAAAACGTGTACAGCAGGCGCTGGGAAGCGTTTTTAAGCAATAAAAAACTGCAAATGTGTGTAAAACTCCAACCAAAGCTTTGGGATTCAAACCACTGCCTGTAACTAGTATAAAGGGGAGAGTTTCTACTCTAAATAGCAAGAGATTTTACTGGGAAAGCATCCTTTGTGAAGTTATGAGTCAAAATAAAAAAACAGTGTACAGCAGGCGCTGGGAAGCGTTTTTAAGCAATAAAAAACTGCAAATGTGTGTAAAACTCCAACCAAAGCTTTGGGATTCAAACCACTGCCTGTAACTAGTATAAAGGGGAGAGTTCTACTCTAAATAGCAAGAGATTTTACTGGGAAAGCATCCTTTGTGAAGTTATGAGTCAAAATAGAAAACGTGTACAGCAGGCGCTGGGAAGCGTTTTTAAGCAATAAAAAACTGCAAATGTGTGTAAAACTCCAACCAAAGCTTTGGGATTCAAACCACTGCCTGTAACTAGTATAGAGGGGAGATTTCTACTCTAAATAGCAAGAGATTTTACTGGGAAAGCATCTTTTGTGAAGTTATGAGTCAAAATAAAAAAAAGTGTACAGCAGGCGCTGGGAAGCGTTTTTAAGCAATAAAAAACTGCAAATGTGTGTAAAACTCCAACCAAAGCTTTGGGATTCAAACCACTGCCTGTAACTAGTATAAAGGGGAGAGTTCTACTCTAAATAGCAAGAGATTTTACTGGGAAAGCATCCTTTGTGAAGTTATGAGTCAAAATAGAAAACGTGTACAGCAGGCGCTGGGAAGCGTTTTTAAGCAATAAAAAACTGCAAATGTGTGTAAAACTCCAACCAAAGCTTTGGGATTCAAACCACTGCCTGTAACTAGTATAGAGGGGAGATTTCTACTCTAATAAGCAAGAGATTTTACTGGGAAAGCATCCTTTGTGAAGTTATGAGTCAAAATAGAAAAACGTGTACAGCAGGCGCTGGGAAGCGTTTTTAAGCAATAAAAAACTGCAAATGTGTGTAAAACTCCAACCAAAGCTTTGGGATTCAAACCACTGCCTGTAACTAGTATAAAGGGGAGAGTTCTACTCTAAATAGCAAGAGATTTTACTGGGAAAGCATCCTTTGTGAAGTTATGAGTCAAAATAGAAAAACGTGTACAGCAGGCGCTGGGAAGCGTTTTTAAGCAATAAAAAACTGCAAATGTGTGTAAAACTCCAACCAAAGCTTTGGGATTCAAACCACTGCCTGTAATTAGTATAGAGGGGAGATTTCTTCTCTAATAAGCAAGAGATTTTACTGGGAAAGCATCCTTTTGTGAAGTTATGAGTCAAAATAAAAAAAAGTGTACAGCAGGCGCTCGGAAGCGTTTTTAAGCAATAAAAAACTGCAAATGTGTGTAAAACTCCAACCAAAGCTTTGGGATTCAAACCACTGCCTGTAACTAGTATAAAGGGGAGAGTTCTACTCTAAATAGCAAGAGATTTTACTGGGAAAGCATCCTTTGTGAAGTTATGAGTCAAAATAGAAAAACGTGTACAGCAGGCGCTGGAAGCGTTTTTAAGCAATAAAAAACTGCAAATGTGTGTAAAACTCCAACCAAAGCTTTGGGATTCAAACCACTGCCTGTAACTAGTATAAAGGGGAGAGTTCTACTCTAAATAGCAAGAGATTTTACTGGGAAAGCATCCTTTGTGAAGTTATGAGTCAAAATAGAAAACGTGTACAGCAGGCGCTGGGAAGCGTTTTTAAGCAATAAAAAACTGCAAATGTGTGTAAAACTCCAACCAAAGCTTTGGGATTCAAACCACTGCCTGTAACTAGTATAAAGGGGAGAGTTCTACTCTAAATAGCAAGAGATTTTACTGGGAAAGCATCCTTTGTGAAGTTATGAGTCAAAATAGAAAACGTGTACAGCAGGCGCTGGGAAGCGTTTTTAAGCAATAAAAAACTGCAAATGTGTGTAAAACTCCAACCAAAGCTTTGGGATTCAAACCACTGCCTGTAACTAGTATAAAGGGGAGATTTCTACTCTAATAAGCAAGAGATTTTACTGGGAAAGCATCCTTTGTGAAGTTATGAGTCAAAATAGAAAAACGTGTACAGCAGGCGCTGGGAAGCGTTTTTAAGCAATAAAAAACTGCAAATGTGTGTAAAACTCCAACCAAAGCTTTGGGATTCAAACCACTGCCTGTAACTAGTATAAAGGGGAGAGTTCTACTCTAAATAGCAAGAGATTTTACTGGGAAAGCATCCTTTGTGAAGTTATGAGTCAAAATAGAAAACGTGTACAGCAGGCGCTGGAAGCGTTTTTAAGCAATAAAAAACTGCAAATGTGTGTAAAACTCCAACCAAAGCTTTGGGATTCAAACCACTGCCTGTAACTAGTATAAAGGGGAGAGTTCTACTCTAAATAGCAAGAGATTTTACTGGGAAAGCATCTTTGTGAAGTTATGAGTCAAAATAAAAAAAGTGTACAGCAGGCGCTGGGAAGCGTTTTTAAGCAATAAAAAACTGCAAATGTGTGTAAAACTCCAACCAAAGCTTTGGGATTCAAACCACTGCCTGTAACTAGTATAAAGGGGAGAGTTCTACTCTAAATAGCAAGAGATTTTACTGGGAAAGCATCTTTGTGAAGTTATGAGTCAAAATAGAAAAACGTGTACAGCAGGCGCTGGGAAGCGTTTTTAAGCAATAAAAAACTGCAAATGTGTGTAAAACTCCAACCAAAGCTTTGGGATTCAAACCACTGCCTGTAACTAGTATAAAGGGGAGAGTTCTACTCTAAATAGCAAGAGATTTTACTGGGAAAGCATCCTTTGTGAAGTTATGAGTCAAAATAGAAAAACGTGTACAGCAGGCGCTGGGAAGCGTTTTTAAGCAATAAAAAACTGCAAATGTGTGTAAAACTCCAACCAAAGCTTTGGGATTCAAACCACTGCCTGTAACTAGTATAAAGGGGAGAGTTCTACTCTAAATAGCAAGAGATTTTACTGGGAAAGCATCCTTTGTGAAGTTATGAGTCAAAATAGAAAAACGTGTACAGCAGGCGCTGGGAAGCGTTTTTAAGCAATAAAAAACTGCAAATGTGTGTAAAACTCCAACCAAAGCTTTGGGATTCAAACCACTGCCTGTAACTAGTATAAAGGGGAGAGTTTCTACTCTAAATAGCAAGAGATTTTACTGGGAAAGCATCCTTTTGTGAAGTTATGAGTCAAAATAAAAAAAAGTGTACAGCAGGCGCTGGGAAGCGTTTTTAAGCAATAAAAAACTGCAAATGTGTGTAAAACTCCAACCAAAGCTTTGGGATTCAAACCACTGCCTGTAACTAGTATAAAGGGGAGAGTTCTACTCTAAATAGCAAGAGATTTTACTGGGAAAGCATCCTTTGTGAAGTTATGAGTCAAAATAGAAAACGTGTACAGCAGGCGCTGGGAAGCGTTTTTAAGCAATAAAAAACTGCAAATGTGTGTAAAACTCCAACCAAAGCTTTGGGATTCAAACCACTGCCTGTAACTAGTATAAAGGGGAGAGTTCTACTCTAAATAGCAAGAGATTTTACTGGGAAAGCATCCTTTGTGAAGTTATGAGTCAAAATAGAAAAACGTGTACAGCAGGCGCTGGGAAGCGTTTTTAAGCAATAAAAAACTGCAAATGTGTGTAAAACTCCAACCAAAGCTTTGGGATTCAAACCACTGCCTGTAACTAGTATAAAGGGGAGAGTTTCTACTCTAAATAGCAAGAGATTTTACTGGGAAAGCATCCTTTGTGAAGTTATGAGTCAAAATAGAAAACGTGTACAGCAGGCGCTGGGAAGCGTTTTTAAGCAATAAAAAACTGCAAATGTGTGTAAAACTCCAACCAAAGCTTTGGGATTCAAACCACTGCCTGTAACTAGTATAAAGGGGAGAGTTCTACTCTAAATAGCAAGAGATTTTACTGGGAAAGCATCCTTTGTGAAGTTATGAGTCAAAATAGAAAACGTGTACAGCAGGCGCTGGGAAGCGTTTTTAAGCAATAAAAAACTGCAAATGTGTGTAAAACTCCAACCAAAGCTTTGGGATTCAAAACCACTGCCTGTAACTAGTATAAAGGGGAGAGTTCTACTCTAAATAGCAAGAGATTTTACTGGGAAAGCATCCTTTGTGAAGTTATGAGTCAAAATAGAAAACGTGTACAGCAGGCGCTGGAAGCGTTTTTAAGCAATAAAAAACTGCAAATGTGTGTAAAACTCCAACCAAAGCTTTGGGATTCAAACCACTGCCTGTAACTAGTATAAAGGGGAGATTTCTACTCTAAAAGCAAGAGATTTTACTGGGAAAGCATCTTTTGTGAAGTTATGAGTCAAAATAAAAAAAAGTGTACAGCAGGCGCTGGGAAGCGTTTTTAAGCAATAAAAAACTGCAAATGTGTGTAAAACTCCAACCAAAGCTTTGGGATTCAAACCACTGCCTGTAACTAGTATAAAGGGGAGAGTTCTACTCTAAATAGCAAGAGATTTTACTGGGAAAGCATCCTTTGTGAAGTTATGAGTCAAAATAGAAAAACGTGTACAGCAGGCGCTGGGAAGCGTTTTTAAGCAATAAAAAACTGCAAATGTGTGTAAAACTCCAACCAAAGCTTTGGGATTCAAACCACTGCCTGTAACTAGTATAAAGGGGAGAGTTCTACTCTAAATAGCAAGAGATTTTACTGGGAAAGCATCCTTTGTGAAGTTATGAGTCAAAATAGAAAACGTGTACAGCAGGCGCTGGGAAGCGTTTTTAAGCAATAAAAAACTGCAAATGTGTGTAAAACTCCAACCAAAGCTTTGGGATTCAAACCACTGCCTGTAACTAGTATAAAGGGGAGAGTTCTACTCTAAATAGCAAGAGATTTTACTGGGAAAGCATCCTTTGTGAAGTTATGAGTCAAAATAGAAAAACGTGTACAGCAGGCGCTGGGAAGCGTTTTTAAGCAATAAAAAACTGCAAATGTGTGTAAAACTCCAACCAAAGCTTTGGGATTCAAACCACTGCCTGTAACTAGTATAGAGGGGAGATTTCTACTCTAATAAGCAAGAGATTTTACTGGGAAAGCATCCTTTTGTGAAGTTATGAGTCAAAATAAAAAAAAGTGTACAGCAGGCGCTGGGAAGCGTTTTTAAGCAATAAAAAACTGCAAATGTGTGTAAAACTCCAACCAAAGCTTTGGGATTCAAACCACTGCCTGTAACTAGTATAAAGGGGAGAGTTCTACTCTAAATAGCCAGAGATTTTACTGGGAAAGCATCCTTTGTGAAGTTATTGGTCAAAATAGAAAACGTGTACAGCAGGCGCTGGGAAGCGTTTTTAAGCAATAAAAAACTGCAAATGTGAGTAAAACTCCAACCAAAGCTTTGGGATTCAAACCACTGCCTGTAACTAGTATAAAGGGGAGAGTTCTACTCTAAATAGCAAGAGATTTTACTGGGAAAGCATCTTTTGTGAAGTTATGAGTCAAAATAAAAAAAAAGTGTACAGCAGGCGCTGGGAAGCGTTTTTAAGCAATAAAAAACTGCAAATGTGTGTAAAACTCCAACCAAAGCTTTGGGATTCAAACCACTGCCTGTAACTAGTATAAAGGGGAGAGTTCTACTCTAAATAGCAAGAGATTTTACTGGGAAAGCATCCTTTGTGAAGTTATGAGTCAAAATAAAAAAAAGTGTACAGCAGGCGCTGGGAAGCGTTTTTAAGCAATAAAAAACTGCAAATGTGTGTAAAACTCCAACCAAAGCTTTGGGATTCAAACCACTGCCTGTAACTAGTATAAAGGGGAGAGTTCTACTCTAAATAGCAAGAGATTTTACTGGGAAAGCATCCTTTGTGAAGTTATGAGTCAAAATAGAAAACGTGTACAGCAGGCGCTGGGAAGCGTTTTTAAGCAATAAAAAACTGCAAATGTGTGTAAAACTCCAACCAAAGCTTTGGGATTCAAACCACTGCCTGTAATTAGTATAGAGGGGAGATTTCTTCTCTAATAAGCAAGAGATTTTACTGGGAAAGCATCCTTTGTGAAGTTATGAGTCAAAATAAAAAAAAGTGTACAGCAGGCGCTGGGAAGCGTTTTTAAGCAATAAAAAACTGCAAATGTGTGTAAAACTCCAACCAAAGCTTTGGGATTCAAACCACTGCCTGTAACTAGTATAAAGGGGAGAGTTCTACTCTAAATAGCAAGAGATTTTACTGGGAAAGCATCCTTTGTGAAGTTATGAGTCAAAATAGAAAAACGTGTACAGCAGGCGCTGGGAAGCGTTTTTAAGCAATAAAAAACTGCAAATGTGTGTAAAACTCCAACCAAAGCTTTGGGATTCAAACCACTGCCTGTAACTAGTATAAAGGGGAGAGTTCTACTCTAAATAGCAAGAGATTTTACTGGGAAAGCATCCTTTGTGAAGTTATGAGTCAAAATAGAAAACGTGTACAGCAGGCGCTGGGAAGCGTTTTTAAGCAATAAAAAACTGCAAATGTGTGTAAAACTCCAACCAAAGCTTTGGGATTCAAACCACTGACTGTAATTAGTATAGAGGGGAGATTTCTACTCTAATCAGCAAGAGATTTTACTGGGAAAGGATCCGTTGTGAAGTTATTGGTCAAAATAGAAAACGTGTACAGCAAGCGCTGGGAAGCATTTTTAAGCAATAAAAAACGGCAAATGTGTGTAAAACTCCAACCAAAGCTTTGGGATCCAAACCACTGCCTGTAACTAGTATAAAGGGGAGAGTTCTACTCTAAATAGCAAGAGATTTTACTGGGAAAGCATCCTTTGTGAAGTTATGAGTCAAAATAGAAAACGTGTACAGCAGGCGCTGGGAAGCGTTTTTAAGCAATAAAAAACTGCAAATGTGTGTAAAACTCCAACCAAAGCTTTGGGATTCAAACCACTGCCTGTAACTAGTATAGAGGGGAGATTTCTACTCTAAATAGCAAGAGATTTTACTGGGAAAGCATCTTTGTGAAGTTATGAGTCAAAATAAAAAAAAGTGTACAGCAGGCGCTGGGAAGCGTTTTTAAGCAATAAAAAACTGCAAATGTGTGTAAAACTCCAACCAAAGCTTTGGGATTCAAACCACTGCCTGTAACTAGTATAAAGGGGAGAGTTCTACTCTAAATAGCAAGAGATTTTACTGGGAAAGCATCCTTTGTGAAGTTATGAGTCAAAATAGAAAAACGTGTACAGCAGGCGCTGGGAAGCGTTTTTAAGCAATAAAAAACTGCAAATGTGTGTAAAACTCCAACCAAAGCTTTGGGATTCAAACCACTGCCTGTAACTAGTATAAAGGGGAGAGTTCTACTCTAAATAGCAAGAGATTTTACTGGGAAAGCATCCTTTGTGAAGTTATGAGTCAAAATAGAAAACGTGTACAGCAGGCGCTGGGAAGCGTTTTTAAGCAATAAAAAACTGCAAATGTGTGTAAAACTCCAACCAAAGCTTTGGGATTCAAACCACTGCCTGTAACTAGTATAAAGGGGAGAGTTCTACTCTAAATAGCAAGAGATTTTACTGGGAAAGCATCCTTTGTGAAGTTATGAGTCAAAATAGAAAACGTGTACAGCAGGCGCTGGGAAGCGTTTTTAAGCAATAAAAAACTGCAAATGTGTGTAAAACTCCAACCAAAGCTTTGGGATTCAAACCACTGCCTGTAACTAGTATAAAGGGGAGAGTTTTACTCTAATAAGCAAGAGATTTTACTGGGAAAGCATCCTTTGTGAAGTTATGAGTCAAAATAAAAAAAAGTGTACAGCAGGCGCTGGGAAGCATTTTTAAGCAATAAAAAACTGCAAATGTGTGTAAAACTCCAACCAAAGCTTTGGGATTCAAACCACTGCCTGTAACTAGTATAAAGGGGAGAGTTCTACTCTAAATAGCAAGAGATTTTACTGGGAAAGCATCCTTTGTGAAGTTATGAGTCAAAATAGAAAAACGTGTACAGCAGGCGCTGGGAAGCGTTTTTAAGCAATAAAAAACTGCAAATGTGTGTAAAACTCCAACCAAAGCTTTGGGATTCAAACCACTGCCTGTAACTAGTATAAAGGGGAGAGTTCTACTCTAAATAGCAAGAGATTTTACTGGGAAAGCATCCTTTGTGAAGTTATGAGTCAAAATAGAAAAACGTGTACAGCAGGCGCTGGGAAGCGTTTTTAAGCAATAAAAAACTGCAAATGTGTGTAAAACTCCAACCAAAGCTTTGGGATTCAAACCACTGCCTGTAACTAGTATAAAGGGGAGAGTTTCTACTCTAAAAGCAAGAGATTTTACTGGGAAAGCATCCTTTGTGAAGTTATGAGTCAAAATAGAAAACGTGTACAGCAGGCGCTGGGAAAGCGTTTTTAAGCAATAAAAAACTGCAAATGTGTGTAAAACTCCAACCAAAGCTTTGGGATTCAAACCACTGCCTGTAACTAGTATAAAGGGGAGAGTTCTACTCTAAATAGCAAGAGATTTTACTGGGAAAGCATCCTTTGTGAAGTTATGAGTCAAAATAGAAAAACGTGTACAGCAGGCGCTGGGAAGCGTTTTTAAGCAATAAAAAACTGCAAATGTGTGTAAAACTCCAACCAAAGCTTTGGGATTCAAACCACTGCCTGTAACTAGTATAGAGGGGAGAGTTTCTACTCTAAATAGCAAGAGATTTTACTGGGAAAGCATCCTTTGTGAAGTTATGAGTCAAAATAGAAAAAAGTGTACAGCAGGCGCTGGGAAGCGTTTTTAAGCAATAAAAAACGGCAAATGTGTGTAAAACACCAACCAAAGCTTTGGGATTCAAACCACTGCCTGTAACTAGTATAAAGGGGAGAGTTCTACTCTAAAAAGTAAGAGATTTTACTGGGAAAGCATCCTTTGTGAAGTTATGAGTGAAAATAGAAAAAGTGTACAGCAGGCGCTGGGAAGCGTTTTTATGTGTAAAACTCCAACCAAAGCTTTGGGATTCAAACCACTGCCTGTAACTAGTATAAAGGGGAGAGTTCTACTCTAATAAGCAAGAGATTTTACTGGGAAAGCATCCTTTGTGAAGTTATGAGTCAAAATAAGAAAAGTGTACAGCAGGCGCTGGGAAGCGTTTTTAAGCAATAAAAAACTGCAAATGTGTGTAAAACTCCAACCAAAGCTTTGTATAAAGGGGAGAGTTCTACTCTAAATAGCAAGAGATTTTACTGGGAAAGCATCCTTTGTGAAGTTATGAGTCAAAATAGAAAACGTGTACAGCAGGCGCTGGGAAGCGTTTTTAAGCAATAAAAAACTGCAAATGTGTGTAAAACTCCAACCAAAGCTTTGGGATTCAAACCACTGCCTGTAACTAGTATAAAGGGGAGAGTTCTACTCTAAATAGCAAGAGATTTTACTGGGAAAGCATCCTTTGTGAAGTTATGAGTCAAAATAGAAAACGTGTACAGCAGGCGCTGGGAAGCGTTTTTAAGCAATAAAAAACTGCAAATGTGTGTAAAACTCCAACCAAAGCTTTGGGATTCAAACCACTGCCTGTAACTAGTATAAAGGGGAGAGTTCTACTCTAAATAGCAAGAGATTTTACTGGGAAAGCATCCTTTGTGAAGTTATGAGTCAAAATAGAAAACGTGTACAGCAGGCGCTGGGAAGCGTTTTTAAGCAATAAAAAACTGCAAATGTGTGTAAAACTCCAACCAAAGCTTTGGGATTCAAACCACTGCCTGTAACTAGTATAAAGGGGAGAGTTTCTACTCTAATAAGCAAGAGATTTTACTGGGAAAGCATCCTTTGTGAAGTTATGAGTCAAAATAGAAAAAAGTGTACAGCAGGCGCTGGGAAGCGTTTTTAAGCAATAAAAAACTGCAAATGTGTGTAAAACTCCAACCAAAGCTTTGGGATTCAAACCACTGCCTGTAACTAGTATAAAGGGGAGAGTTCTACTCTAAATAGCAAGAGATTTTACTGGGAAAGCATCCTTTGTGAAGTTATGAGTCAAAATAGAAAAACGTGTACAGCAGGCGCTGGGAAGCGTTTTTAAGCAATAAAAAACTGCAAATGTGTGTAAAACTCCAACCAAAGCTTTGGGATTCAAACCACTGCCTGTAACTAGTATAAAGGGGAGAGTTCTACTCTAAATAGCAAGAGATTTTACTGGGAAAGCATCCTTTGTGAAGTTATGAGTCAAAATAGAAAACGTGTACAGCAGGCGCTGGAAGCGTTTTTAAGCAATAAAAAACTGCAAATGTGTGTAAAACTCCAACCAAAGCTTTGGGATTCAAACCACTGCCTGTAACTAGTATAAAGGGGAGAGTTCTACTCTAAATAGCAAGAGATTTTACTGGGAAAGCATCCTTTGTGAAGTTATGAGTCAAAATAGAAAAACGTGTACAGCAGGCGCTGGGAAAGCGTTTTTAAGCAATAAAAAACTGCAAATGTGTGTAAAACTCCAACCAAAGCTTTGGGATTCAAACCACTGCCTGTAACTAGTATAAAGGGGAGAGTTCTACTCTAAATAGCAAGAGATTTTACTGGGAAAGCATCCTTTGTGAAGTTATGAGTCAAAATAGAAAAAGTGTACAGCAGGCGCTGGGAAGCGTTTTTAAGCAATAAAAAACTGCAAATGTGTGTAAAACTCCAACCAAAGCTTTGGGATTCAAACCACTGCCTGTAACTAGTATAAAGGGGAGAGTTGTACTCTAAATAGCAAGAGATTTTACTGGGAAAGCATCCTTTGTGAAGTTATGAGTGAAAATAGAAAAAAGTGTACAGCAGGCGCTGGGAAGCATTTTTAAGCAATAAAAAACGGCAAATGTGTGTAAAACACCAACCAAAGCTTTGGGATTCAAACCAATGCCTGTAACAAGTGTAAAGGGGAGAGTTGTACTCTAAATAGCAAGAGATTTTACTGGAAAGCATCCTTTGTGAAGTTATGAGTCAAAATCGAAGAAATGTACAGCAGGCGCTGGGAAGCGTTTTTAAGCAATAAAAAACTGCAAATGTGTGTAAAACTCCAACCAAAGCTTTGGGATTCAAACCACTGCCTGTAACTAGTATAAAGGGGAGAGTTTCTACTCTAAATAGCAAGAGATTTTACTGGGAAAGCATCCTTTTGTGAAGTTATGAGTCAAAATAGAAAAAACGTGTACAGCAGGCGCTGGGAAGCGTTTTTAAGCAATAAAAAACTGCAAATGTGTGTAAAACTCCAACCAAAGCTTTGGGATTCAAACCACTGCCTGTAACTAGTATAAAGGGGAGAGTTCTACTCTAAATAGCAAGAGATTTTACTGGGAAAGCATCCTTTGTGAAGTTATGAGTCAAAATAGAAAACGTGTACAGCAGGCGCTGGGAAGCGTTTTTAAGCAATAAAAAACTGCAAATGTGTGTAAAACTCCAACCAAAGCTTTGGGATTCAAACCACTGCCTGTAACTAGTATAAAGGGGAGAGTTCTACTCTAAATAGCAAGAGATTTTACTGGGAAAGCATCCTTTGTGAAGTTATGAGTCAAAATAGAAAAACGTGTACAGCAGGCGCTGGGAAGCGTTTTTAAGCAATAAAAAACTGCAAATGTGTGTAAAACTCCAACCAAAGCTTTGGGATTCAAACCACTGCCTGTAACTAGTATAAAGGGGAGAGTTCTACTCTAAATAGCAAGAGATTTTACTGGGAAAGCATCCTTTGTGAAGTTATGAGTCAAAATAGAAAACGTGTACAGCAGGCGCTGGGAAGCGTTTTTAAGCAATAAAAAACTGCAAATGTGTGTAAAACTCCAACCAAAGCTTTGGGATTCAAACCACTGCCTGTAACTAGTATAAAGGGGAGAGTTTCTACTCTAAATAGCAAGAGATTTTACTGGGAAAGCATCCTTTGTGAAGTTATGAGTCAAAATAGAAAAAAGTGTACAGCAGGCGCTGGGAAGCGTTTTTAAGCAATAAAAAACTGCAAATGTGTGTAAAACTCCAACCAAAGCTTTGGGATTCAAACCACTGCCTGTAACTAGTATAAAGGGGAGAGTTCTACTCTAAATAGCAAGAGATTTTACTGGGAAAGCATCCTTTGTGAAGTTATGAGTCAAAATAGAAAACGTGTACAGCAGGCGCTGGGAAAGCGTTTTTAAGCAATAAAAAACTGCAAATGTGTGTAAAACTCCAACCAAAGCTTTGGGATTCAAACCACTGCCTGTAACTAGTATAAAGGGGAGAGTTCTACTCTAAATAGCAAGAGATTTTACTGGGAAAGCATCCTTTGTGAAGTTATGAGTCAAAATAGAAAACGTGTACAGCAGGCGCTGGGAAGCGTTTTTAAGCAATAAAAAACTGCAAATGTGTGTAAAACTCCAACCAAAGCTTTGGGATTCAAACCACTGCCTGTAACTAGTATAGAGGGGAGAGTTTCTACTCTAATAAGCAAGAGATTTTACTGGGAAAGCATCCTTTTGTGAAGTTATGAGTCAAAATAAAAAAAAGTGTACAGCAGGCGCTGGGAAGCGTTTTTAAGCAATAAAAAACTGCAAATGTGTGTAAAACTCCAACCAAAGCTTTGGGATTCAAACCACTGCCTGTAACTAGTATAAAGGGGAGAGTTCTACTCTAAATAGCAAGAGATTTTACTGGGAAAGCATCCTTTGTGAAGTTATGAGTCAAAATAGAAAACGTGTACAGCAGGCGCTGGGAAGCGTTTTTAAGCAATAAAAAACTGCAAATGTGTGTAAAACTCCAACCAAAGCTTTGGGATTCAAACCACTGCCTGTAACTAGTATAAAGGGGAGAGTTTCTACTCTAATAAGCAAGAGATTTTACTGGGAAAGCATCTTTGTGAAGTTATGAGTCAAAATAGAAAAAAAGTGTACAGCAGGCGCTGGGAAGCGTTTTTAAGCAATAAAAAACTGCAAATGTGTGTAAAACTCCAACCAAAGCTTTGGGATTCAAACCACTGCCTGTAACTAGTATAAAGGGGAGAGTTCTACTCTAAATAGCAAGAGATTTTACTGGGAAAGCATCCTTTGTGAAGTTATGAGTCAAAATAGAAAACGTGTACAGCAGGCGCTGGGAAGCGTTTTTAAGCAATAAAAAACTGCAAATGTGTGTAAAACTCCAACCAAAGCTTTGGGATTCAAACCACTGCCTGTAACTAGTATAAAGGGGAGAGTTTCTACTCTAAATAGCAAGAGATTTTACTGGGAAAGCATCCTTTGTGAAGTTATGAGTCAAAATAGAAAAACGTGTACAGCAGGCGCTGGGAAGCGTTTTTAAGCAATAAAAAACTGCAAATGTGTGTAAAACTCCAACCAAAGCTTTGGGATTCAAACCACTGCCTGTAACTAGTATAAAGGGGAGAGTTCTACTCTAAATAGCAAGAGATTTTACTGGGAAAGCATCCTTTGTGAAGTTATGAGTCAAAATAGAAAACGTGTACAGCAGGCGCTGGGAAGCGTTTTTAAGCAATAAAAAACTGCAAATGTGTGTAAAACTCCAACCAAAGCTTTGGGATTCAAACCACTGCCTGTAACTAGTATAAAGGGGAGAGTTCTACTCTAAATAGCAAGAGATTTTACTGGGAAAGCATCCTTTGTGAAGTTATGAGTCAAAATAGAAAAACGTGTACAGCAGGCGCTGGGAAGCGTTTTTAAGCAATAAAAAACTGCAAATGTGTGTAAAACTCCAACCAAAGCTTTGGGATTCAAACCACTGCCTGTAACTAGTATAAAGGGGAGAGTTTCTACTCTAATAAGCAAGAGATTTTACTGGGAAAGCATCTTTGTGAAGTTATGAGTCAAAATAGAAAAAAAGTGTACAGCAGGCGCTGGGAAGCGTTTTTAAGCAATAAAAAACTGCAAATGTGTGTAAAACTCCAACCAAAGCTTTGGGATTCAAACCACTGCCTGTAACTAGTATAAAGGGGAGAGTTCTACTCTAAATAGCAAGAGATTTTACTGGGAAAGCATCCTTTGTGAAGTTATGAGTCAAAATAGAAAAACGTGTACAGCAGGCGCTGGGAAGCGTTTTTAAGCAATAAAAAACTGCAAATGTGTGTAAAACTCCAACCAAAGCTTTGGGATTCAAACCACTGCCTGTAACTAGTATAAAGGGGAGAGTTCTACTCTAAATAGCAAGAGATTTTACTGGGAAAGCATCCTTTGTGAAGTTATGAGTCAAAATAGAAAAACGTGTACAGCAGGCGCTGGGAAGCGTTTTTAAGCAATAAAAAACTGCAAATGTGTGTAAAACTCCAACCAAAGCTTTGGGATTCAAACCACTGCCTGTAATTAGTATAGAGGGGAGATTTCTTCTCTAATAAGCAAGATATTTTACTGGGAAAGCATCTTTGTGAAGTTATGAGTCAAAATAAAAAAAAGTGTACAGCAGGCGCTGGGAAGCGTTTTTAAGCAATAAAAAACTGCAAATGTGTGTAAAACTCCAACCAAAGCTTTGGGATTCAAACCACTGCCTGTAACTAGTATAAAGGGGAGAGTTCTACTCTAAATAGCAAGAGATTTTACTGGGAAAGCATCCTTTGTGAAGTTATGAGTCAAAATAGAAAAACGTGTACAGCAGGCGCTGGGAAGCGTTTTTAAGCAATAAAAAACTGCAAATGTGTGTAAAACTCCAACCAAAGCTTTGGGATTCAAACCACTGCCTGTAACTAGTATAAAGGGGAGAGTTCTACTCTAAATAGCAAGAGATTTTACTGGGAAAGCATCCTTTGTGAAGTTATGAGTCAAAATAGAAAACGTGTACAGCAGGCGCTGGGAAGCGTTTTTAAGCAATAAAAAACTGCAAATGTGTGTAAAACTCCAACCAAAGCTTTGGGATTCAAACCACTGCCTGTAACTAGTATAAAGGGGAGAGTTCTACTCTAAATAGCAAGAGATTTTACTGGGAAAGCATCCTTTGTGAAGTTATGAGTGAAAATAGAAAAAAGTGTACAGCAGGCGCTGGGAAGCGTTTTTAAGCAATAAAAAACTGCAAATGTGTGTAAAACTCCAACCAAAGCTTTGGGATTCAAACCACTGCCTGTAACTAGTATAAAGGGGAGAGTTCTACTCTAAATAGCAAGAGATTTTACTGGGAAAGCATCCTTTGTGAAGTTATGAGTCAAAATAGAAAAAGTGTACAGCAGGCGCTGGGAAGCGTTTTTAAGCAATAAAAAACTGCAAATGTGTGTAAAACTCCAACCAAAGCTTTGGGATTCAAACCACTGCCTGTAACTAGTATAAAGGGGAGAGTTCTACTCTAAATAGCAAGAGATTTTACTGGGAAAGCATCCTTTGTGAAGTTATGAGTCAAAATAGAAAACGTGTACAGCAGGCGCTGGGAAGCGTTTTTAAGCAATAAAAAACTGCAAATGTGTGTAAAACTCCAACCAAAGCTTTGGGATTCAAACCACTGCCTGTAACTAGTATAAAGGGGAGAGTTCTACTCTAAATAGCAAGAGATTTTACTGGGAAAGCATCCTTTGTGAAGTTATGAGTCAAAATAGAAAAAGTGTACAGCAGGCGCTGGGAAGCGTTTTTAAGCAATAAAAAACTGCAAATGTGTGTAAAACTCCAACCAAAGCTTTGGGATTCAAACCACTGCCTGTAACTAGTATAAAGGGGAGAGTTCTACTCTAAATAGCAAGAGATTTTACTGGGAAAGCATCCTTTGTGAAGTTATGAGTCAAAATAGAAAACGTGTACAGCAGGCGCTGGGAAGCGTTTTTAAGCAATAAAAAACTGCAAATGTGTGTAAAACTCCAACCAAAGCTTTGGGATTCAAACCACTGCCTGTAACTAGTATAGAGGGGAGAGTTTCTACTCTAATAAGCAAGAGATTTTACTGGGAAAGCATCGTTTGTGAAGTTATGAGTCAAAATCGAAGAAATGTACAGCAGGCGCTGGGAAGCGTTTTTAAGCAATAAAAAACTGCAAATGTGTGTAAAACTCCAACCAAAGCTTTGGGATTCAAACCACTGCCTGTAACTAGTATAAAGGGGAGAGTTCTACTCTAAATAGCAAGAGATTTTACTGGGAAAGCATCCTTTGTGAAGTTATGAGTCAAAATAGAAAAACGTGTACAGCAGGCGCTGGGAAGCGTTTTTAAGCAATAAAAAACTGCAAATGTGTGTAAAACTCCAACCAAAGCTTTGGGATTCAAACCACTGCCTGTAACTAGTATAAAGGGGAGAGTTTCTACTCTAAATAGCAAGAGATTTTACTGGGAAAGCATCCTTTGTGAAGTTATGAGTCAAAATAGAAAAACGTGTACAGCAGGCGCTGGGAAGCGTTTTTAAGCAATAAAAAACTGCAAATGTGTGTAAAACTCCAACCAAAGCTTTGGGATTCAAACCACTGCCTGTAACTAGTATAAAGGGGAGAGTTCTACTCTAAATAGCAAGAGATTTTACTGGGAAAGCATCCTTTTGTGAAGTTATGAGTCAAAATAGAAAAAGTGTACAGCAGGCGCTGGGAAGCGTTTTTAAGCAATAAAAAACTGCAAATGTGTGTAAAACTCCAACCAAAGCTTTGGGATTCAAACCACTGCCTGTAACTAGTATAAAGGGGAGAGTTCTACTCTAAATAGCAAGAGATTTTACTGGGAAAGCATCCTTTGTGAAGTTATGAGTCAAAATAGAAAAACGTGTACAGCAGGCGCTGGGAAGCGTTTTTAAGCAATAAAAAACTGCAAATGTGTGTAAAACTCCAACCAAAGCTTTGGGATTCAAACCACTGCCTGTAACTAGTATAAAGGGGAGAGTTCTACTCTAAATAGCAAGAGATTTTACTGGGAAAGCATCCTTTGTGAAGTTATGAGTCAAAATAGAAAAACGTGTACAGCAGGCGCTGGGAAGCGTTTTTAAGCAATAAAAAACTGCAAATGTGTGTAAAACTCCAACCAAAGCTTTGGGATTCAAACCACTGCCTGTAACTAGTATAAAGGGGAGAGTTTCTACTCTAAATAGCAAGAGATTTTACTGGGAAAGCATCCTTTGTGAAGTTATGAGTCAAAATAGAAAACGTGTACAGCAGGCGCTGGGAAGCGTTTTTAAGCAATAAAAAACTGCAAATGTGTGTAAAACTCCAACCAAAGCTTTGGGATTCAAACCACTGCCTGTAACTAGTATAAAGGGGAGAGTTCTACTCTAAATAGCAAGAGATTTTACTGGGAAAGCATCCTTTGTGAAGTTATGAGTCAAAATAGAAAAAGTGTACAGCAGGCGCTGGGAAGCGTTTTTAAGCAATAAAAAACTGCAAATGTGTGTAAAACTCCAACCAAAGCTTTGGGATTCAAACCACTGCCTGTAACTAGTATAAAGGGGAGAGTTGTACTCTAAATAGCAAGAGATTTTACTGGGAAAGCATCCTTTGTGAAGTTATGAGTCAAAATACAAACAGTGTACAGCAGGCGCTGGGAAGCGTTTTTAAGCAATAAAAAACGGCAAATGTGTGTAAAACTCCAACCAAAGCTTTGGGATTCAAACCACTGCCTGTAACTAGTATAAAGGGGAGAGTTCTACTCTAAATAGCAAGAGATTTTACTGGGAAAGCATCCTTTGTGAAGTTATGAGTCAAAATAGAAAAAGTGTACAGCAGGCGCTGGGAAGCGTTTTTAAGCAATAAAAAACTGCAAATGTGTGTAAAACTCCAACCAAAGCTTTGGGATTCAAACCACTGCCTGTAACTAGTATAAAGGGGAGAGTTTCTACTCTAAATAGCAAGAGATTTTACTGGGAAAGCATCCTTTGTGAAGTTATGAGTCAAAATAGAAAAACGTGTACAGCAGGCGCTGGGAAGCGTTTTTAAGCAATAAAAAACTGCAAATGTGTGTAAAACTCCAACCAAAGCTTTGGGATTCAAACCACTGCCTGTAACTAGTATAAAGGGGAGAGTTCTACTCTAAATAGCAAGAGATTTTACTGGGAAAGCATCCTTTGTGAAGTTATGAGTCAAAATAGAAAAACGTGTACAGCAGGCGCTGGGAAGCGTTTTTAAGCAATAAAAAACTGCAAATGTGTGTAAAACTCCAACCAAAGCTTTGGGATTCAAACCACTGCCTGTAACTAGTATAAAGGGGAGAGTTCTACTCTAAATAGCAAGAGATTTTACTGGGAAAGCATCCTTTGTGAAGTTATGAGTCAAAATAGAAAAACGTGTACAGCAGGCGCTGGGAAGCGTTTTTAAGCAATAAAAAACTGCAAATGTGTGTAAAACTCCAACCAAAGCTTTGGGATTCAAACCACTGCCTGTAACTAGTATAAAGGGGAGAGTTCTACTCTAAATAGCAAGAGATTTTACTGGGAAAGCATCCTTTGTGAAGTTATGAGTCAAAATAGAAAAACGTGTACAGCAGGCGCTGGGAAGCGTTTTTAAGCAATAAAAAACTGCAAATGTGTGTAAAACTCCAACCAAAGCTTTGGGATTCAAACCACTGCCTGTAACTAGTATAAAGGGGAGAGTTCTACTCTAAATAGCAAGAGATTTTACTGGGAAAGCATCCTTTGTGAAGTTATGAGTCAAAATAGAAAAACGTGTACAGCAGGCGCTGGGAAGCGTTTTTAAGCAATAAAAAACTGCAAATGTGTGTAAAACTCCAACCAAAGCTTTGGGATTCAAACCACTGCCTGTAACTAGTATAAAGGGGAGAGTTCTACTCTAAATAGCAAGAGATTTTACTGGGAAAGCATCCTTTGTGAAGTTATGAGTCAAAATAGAAAACGTGTACAGCAGGCGCTGGGAAGCGTTTTTAAGCAATAAAAAACTGCAAATGTGTGTAAAACTCCAACCAAAGCTTTGGGATTCAAACCACTGCCTGTAACTAGTATAAAGGGGAGAGTTCTACTCTAAATAGCAAGAGATTTTACTGGGAAAGCATCCTTTGTGAAGTTATGAGTCAAAATAGAAAAACGTGTACAGCAGGCGCTGGGAAGCGTTTTTAAGCAATAAAAAACTGCAAATGTGTGTAAAACTCCAACCAAAGCTTTGGGATTCAAACCACTGCCTGTAACTAGTATAAAGGGGAGAGTTCTACTCTAAATAGCAAGAGATTTTACTGGGAAAGCATCCTTTGTGAAGTTATGAGTCAAAATAGAAAACGTGTACAGCAGGCGCTGGGAAGCGTTTTTAAGCAATAAAAAACTGCAAATGTGTGTAAAACTCCAACCAAAGCTTTGGGATTCAAACCACTGCCTGTAACTAGTATAAAGGGGAGAGTTTCTACTCTAAATAGCAAGAGATTTTACTGGGAAAGCATCCTTTGTGAAGTTATGAGTCAAAATAGAAAAAAGTGTACAGCAGGCGCTGGGAAGCATTTTTAAGCAATAAAAAACGGCAAATGTGTGTAAAACTCCAACCAAAGCTTTGGGATTCAAACCACTGCCTGTTACTAGTGTAAAGGGGAGAGTTGTCATCTAAATAGCAAGAGATTTTACTGGGAAAGCATCCTTTGTGAAGTTATGAGTGAAAATAGAAAAAAGTGTACAGCAGGCGCTGGGAAGCATTTTTAAGCAATAAAAAACGGCAAATGTGTGTAAAACACCAACCAAAGCTTTGGGATTCAAACCAATGCCTGTAACAAGTGTAAAGGGGAGAGTTGTACTATAAATAGCAAGAGATTTTACCGGGAAAGCATCCTTTGTGAAGTTATGAGTCAAAATAGAAAAAGTGTACAGCAGGCGCTGAGAAGCGTTTTTAAGCAATAAAAAACAGCTAATGTGTGTAAAACTCCAACCAAAGCTTTGGGATTCAAACCACTGCCTGTAACTAGTATAAAGGGGAGAGTTCTACTCTAAATAGCAAGAGATTTTACTGGGAAAGCATCCTTTGTGAAGTTATGAGTCAAAATAGAAAACGTGTACAGCAGGCGCTGGGAAGCGTTTTTAAGCAATAAAAAACTGCAAATGTGTGTAAAACTCCAACCAAAGCTTTGGGATTCAAACCACTGCCTGTAACTAGTATAAAGGGGAGAGTTCTACTCTAAATAGCAAGAGATTTTACTGGGAAAGCATCCTTTGTGAAGTTATGAGTCAAAATAGAAAAACGTGTACAGCAGGCGCTGGGAAGCGTTTTTAAGCAATAAAAAACTGCAAATGTGTGTAAAACTCCAACCAAAGCTTTGGGATTCAAACCACTGCCTGTAACTAGTATAAAGGGGAGAGTTATACTCTAAATAGCCAGAGATTTTACTTGGAAAGCATCCTTTGTGAAGTTATGAGTCAAAATAGAAAACGTGTACAGCAGGCGCTGGGAAGTCTTTTTAAACAAATAAAAACTGCAAATGTGTGTAAAACTCCAACCAAAGCTTTGGGATTCAAACCACTGCCTGTAATTAGTAAGGAGGGGAGATTTCTTCTCTAAATAGCCAGAGATTTTACTGGGAAAGCATCCTTTGTGAAGTTATGAGTCAAAATAAAAAAAAGTGTACAGCAGGCGCTGGGAAGCGTTTTTAAGCAATAAAAAACTGCAAATGTGTGTAAAACTCCAACCAAAGCTTTGGGATTCAAACCACTGCCTGTAACTAGTATAAAGGGGAGAGTTCTACTCTAAATAGCCAGAGATTTTACTGGGAAAGCATCCTTTGTGAAGTTATGAGTCAAAATAGAAAACGTGTACAGCAGGCGCTGGGAAGCGTTTTTAAGCAATAAAAAACTGCAAATGTGTGTAAAACTCCAACCAAAGCTTTGGGATTCAAACCACTGCCTGTAACTAGTATAAAGGGGAGAGTTCTACTCTAAATAGCAAGAGATTTTACTGGGAAAGCATCCTTTGTGAAGTTATGAGTCAAAATAGAAAAACGTGTACAGCAGGCGCTGGGAAGCGTTTTTAAGCAATAAAAAACTGCAAATGTGTGTAAAACTCCAACCAAAGCTTTGGGATTCAAACCACTGCCTGTAACTAGTATAAAGGGGAGAGTTCTACTCTAAATAGCAAGAGATTTTACTTGGAAAGCATCCTTTGTGAAGTTATGAGTCAAAATAGAAAACGTGTACAGCAGGCGCTGGGAAGCGTTTTTAAGCAATAAAAAACTGCAAATGTGTGTAAAACTCCAACCAAAGCTTTGGGATTCAAACCACTGCCTGTAACTAGTATAAAGGGGAGAGTTCTACTCTAATAAGCAAGACATTTTACTGGGAAAGCATCTTTTGTGAAGTTATGAGTCAAAATAAAAAAAAGTGTACAGCAGGCGCTGGGAAGCGTTTTTAAGCAATAAAAAACTGCAAATGTGTGTAAAACTCCAACCAAAGCTTTGGGATTCAAACCACTGCCTGTAACTAGTATAAAGGGGAGAGTTCTACTCTAAATAGCAAGAGATTTTACTGGGAAAGCATCCTTTGTGAAGTTATGAGTCAAAATAGAAAACGTGTACAGCAGGCGCTGGGAAGCGTTTTTAAGCAATAAAAAACTGCAAATGTGTGTAAAACTCCAACCAAAGCTTTGGGATTCAAACCACTGCCTGTAACTAGTATAAAGGGGAGAGTTCTACTCTAAATAGCAAGAGATTTTACTGGGAAAGCATCCTTTGTGAAGTTATGAGTCAAAATAGAAAACGTGTACAGCAGGCGCTGGGAAGCGTTTTTAAGCAATAAAAAACTGCAAATGTGTGTAAAACTCCAACCAAAGCTTTGGGATTCAAACCACTGCCTGTAACTAGTATAAAGGGGAGAGTTTCTACTCTAAATAGCAAGAGATTTTACTGGGAAAGCATCCTTTGTGAAGTTATGAGTCAAAATAGAAAAAACGTGTACAGCAGGCGCTGGGAAGCGTTTTTAAGCAATAAAAAACTGCAAATGTGTGTAAAACTCCAACCAAAGCTTTGGGATTCAAACCACTGCCTGTAACTAGTATAAAGGGGAGAGTTCTACTCTAAATAGCAAGAGATTTTACTGGGAAAGCATCCTTTGTGAAGTTATGAGTCAAAATAGAAAAACGTGTACAGCAGGCGCTGGGAAGCGTTTTTAAGCAATAAAAAACTGCAAATGTGTGTAAAACTCCAACCAAAGCTTTGGGATTCAAACCACTGCCTGTAACTAGTATAAAGGGGAGATTTCTACTCTAATAAGCAAGAGATTTTACTGGGAAAGCATCCTTTGTGAAGTTATGAGTCAAAATAGAAAAAAAGTGTACAGCAGGCGCTGGGAAGCGTTTTTAAGCAATAAAAAACTGCAAATGTGTGTAAAACTCCAACCAAAGCTTTGGGATTCAAACCACTGCCTGTAACTAGTATAAAGGGGAGAGTTCTACTCTAAATAGCAAGAGATTTTACTGGGAAAGCATCCTTTGTGAAGTTATGAGTCAAAATAGAAAACGTGTACAGCAGGCGCTGGGAAGCGTTTTTAAGCAATAAAAAACTGCAAATGTGTGTAAAACTCCAACCAAAGCTTTGGGATTCAAACCACTGCCTGTAACTAGTATAAAGGGGAGAGTTCTACTCTAAATAGCAAGAGATTTTACTGGGAAAGCATCCTTTGTGAAGTTATGAGTCAAAATAGAAAAAACGTGTACAGCAGGCGCTGGGAAGCGTTTTTAAGCAATAAAAAACTGCAAATGTGTGTAAAACTCCAACCAAAGCTTTGGGATTCAAACCACTGCCTGTAACTAGTATAAAGGGGAGAGTTGTACTCTAAATAGCAAGAGATTTTACTGGGAAAGCATCCTTTGTGAAGTTATGAGTCAAAATAGAAAAAGTGTACAGCAGGCGCTGGGAAGCGTTTTTAAGCAATAAAAAACAGCTAATGTGTGTAAAACTCCAACCAAAGCTTTGGGATTCAAACCACTGCCTGTAACTAGTATAGAGGGGAGATTTCTTCTCTAATAAGCAAGAGATTTTACTGGGAAAGCATCCTTTGTGAAGTTATGAGTGAAAATAGAAAAAAAAGTGTACAGCAGTCGCTGGGAAGCATTTTTAAGCAATAAAAAACGGCAAATGTGTGTAAAACTCCAACCAAAGCTTTGGGATTCAAACCACTGCCTGTAACTAGTATAAAGGGGAGAGTTGTACTCTAAATAGCAAGAGATTTTACTGGGAAAGCATCCTTTGTGAAGTTATGAGTCAAAATAGAAAAACGTGTACAGCAGGCGCTGGGAAGCGTTTTTAAGCAATAAAAAACTGCAAATGTGTGTAAAACTCCAACCAAAGCTTTGGGATTCAAACCACTGCCTGTAACTAGTATAAAGGGGAGAGTTCTACTCTAAATAGCAAGAGATTTTACTGGGAAAGCATCCTTTGTGAAGTTATGAGTGAAAATAGAAAAAAGTGTACAGCAGGCGCTGGGAAGCGTTTTTAAGCAATAAAAAACTGCAAATGTGTGTAAAACTCCAACCAAAGCTTTGGGATTCAAACCACTGCCTGTAACTAGTATAAAGGGGAGAGTTCTACTCTAAATAGCAAGAGATTTTACTGGGAAAGCATCCTTTGTGAAGTTATGAGTCAAAATAGAAAAAGTGTACAGCAGGCGCTGGGAAGCGTTTTTAAGCAATAAAAAACTGCAAATGTGTGTAAAACTCCAACCAAAGCTTTGGGATTCAAACCACTGCCTGTAACTAGTATAAAGGGGAGAGTTCTACTCTAAATAGCAAGAGATTTTACTGGGAAAGCATCCTTTGTGAAGTTATGAGTCAAAATAGAAAAACGTGTACAGCAGGCGCTGGGAAGCGTTTTTAAGCAATAAAAAACTGCAAATGTGTGTAAAACTCCAACCAAAGCTTTGGGATTCAAACCACTGCCTGTAACTAGTATAAAGGGGAGAGTTCTACTCTAAATAGCAAGAGATTTTACTGGGAAAGCATCCTTTGTGAAGTTATGAGTGAAAATAGAAAAAAGTGTACAGCAGGCGCTGGGAAGCGTTTTTAAGCAATAAAAAACTGCAAATGTGTGTAAAACTCCAACCAAAGCTTTGGGATTCAAACCACTGCCTGTAACTAGTATAAAGGGGAGAGTTCTACTCTAAATAGCAAGAGATTTTACTGGGAAAGCATCCTTTGTGAAGTTATGAGTCAAAATAGAAAAAGTGTACAGCAGGCGCTGGGAAGCGTTTTTAAGCAATAAAAAACTGCAAATGTGTGTAAAACTCCAACCAAAGCTTTGGGATTCAAACCACTGCCTGTAACTAGTATAAAGGGGAGAGTTCTACTCTAAATAGCAAGAGATTTTACTGGGAAAGCATCCTTTGTGAAGTTATGAGTCAAAATAGAAAACGTGTACAGCAGGCGCTGGGAAGCGTTTTTAAGCAATAAAAAACTGCAAATGTGTGTAAAACTCCAACCAAAGCTTTGGGATTCAAACCACTGCCTGTAACTAGTATAAAGGGGAGAGTTCTACTCTAAATAGCAAGAGATTTTACTGGGAAAGCATCCTTTGTGAAGTTATGAGTCAAAATAGAAAAACGTGTACAGCAGGCGCTGGGAAGCGTTTTTAAGCAATAAAAAACTGCAAATGTGTGTAAAACTCCAACCAAAGCTTTGGGATTCAAACCACTGCCTGTAACTAGTATAAAGGGGAGAGTTCTACTCTAAATAGCAAGAGATTTTACTGGGAAAGCATCCTTTGTGAAGTTATGAGTCAAAATAGAAAACGTGTACAGCAGGCGCTGGGAAGCGTTTTTAAGCAATAAAAAACTGCAAATGTGTGTAAAACTCCAACCAAAGCTTTGGGATTCAAACCACTGCCTGTAACTAGTATAAAGGGGAGAGTTCTACTCTAAATAGCAAGAGATTTTACTGGGAAAGCATCCTTTGTGAAGTTATGAGTCAAAATAGAAAAACGTGTACAGCAGGCGCTGGGAAGCGTTTTTAAGCAATAAAAAACTGCAAATGTGTGTAAAACTCCAACCAAAGCTTTGGGATTCAAACCACTGCCTGTAACTAGTATAAAGGGGAGAGTTCTACTCTAAATAGCAAGAGATTTTACTGGGAAAGCATCCTTTGTGAAGTTATGAGTCAAAATAGAAAAACGTGTACAGCAGGCGCTGGGAAGCGTTTTTAAGCAATAAAAAACTGCAAATGTGTGTAAAACTCCAACCAAAGCTTTGGGATTCAAACCACTGCCTGTAACTAGTATAAAGGGGAGAGTTCTACTCTAAATAGCAAGAGATTTTACTGGGAAAGCATCCTTTGTGAAGTTATGAGTCAAAATAGAAAACGTGTACAGCAGGCGCTGGGAAGCGTTTTTAAGCAATAAAAAACTGCAAATGTGTGTAAAACTCCAACCAAAGCTTTGGGATTCAAACCACTGCCTGTAACTAGTATAGAGGGGAGATTTCTTCTCTAATAAGCAAGAGATTTTACTGGGAAAGCATCTTTGTGAAGTTATGAGTCAAAATAAAAAAAAGTGTACAGCAGGCGCTGGGAAGCGTTTTTAAGCAATAAAAAACTGCAAATGTGTGTAAAACTCCAACCAAAGCTTTGGGATTCAAACCACTGCCTGTAACTAGTATAAAGGGGAGAGTTCTACTCTAAATAGCAAGAGATTTTACTGGGAAAGCATCCTTTGTGAAGTTATGAGTCAAAATAGAAAAACGTGTACAGCAGGCGCTGGGAAGCGTTTTTAAGCAATAAAAAACTGCAAATGTGTGTAAAACTCCAACCAAAGCTTTGGGATTCAAACCACTGCCTGTAACTAGTATAAAGGGGAGAGTTTCTACTCTAAATAGCAAGAGATTTTACTGGGAAAGCATCCTTTGTGAAGTTATGAGTCAAAATAGAAAACGTGTACAGCAGGCGCTGGGAAGCGTTTTTAAGCAATAAAAAACTGCAAATGTGTGTAAAACTCCAACCAAAGCTTTGGGATTCAAACCACTGCCTGTAACTAGTATAAAGGGGAGAGTTCTACTCTAAATAGCAAGAGATTTTACTGGGAAAGCATCCTTTGTGAAGTTATGAGTCAAAATAGAAAAACGTGTACAGCAGGCGCTGGGAAGCGTTTTTAAGCAATAAAAAACTGCAAATGTGTGTAAAACTCCAACCAAAGCTTTGGGATTCAAACCACTGCCTGTAACTAGTATAAAGGGGAGAGTTCTACTCTAAATAGCAAGAGATTTTACTGGGAAAGCATCCTTTGTGAAGTTATGAGTCAAAATAGAAAAACGTGTACAGCAGGCGCTGGGAAGCGTTTTTAAGCAATAAAAAACTGCAAATGTGTGTAAAACTCCAACCAAAGCTTTGGGATTCAAACCACTGCCTGTAACTAGTATAAAGGGGAGAGTTCTACTCTAAATAGCAAGAGATTTTACTGGGAAAGCATCCTTTGTGAAGTTATGAGTCAAAATAGAAAAACGTGTACAGCAGGCGCTGGGAAGCGTTTTTAAGCAATAAAAAACTGCAAATGTGTGTAAAACTCCAACCAAAGCTTTGGGATTCAAACCACTGCCTGTAACTAGTATAAAGGGGAGAGTTCTACTCTAAATAGCAAGAGATTTTACTGGGAAAGCATCCTTTGTGAAGTTATGAGTCAAAATAAAAAAAGTGTACAGCAGGCGCTGGGAAGCGTTTTTAAGCAATAAAAAACTGCAAATGTGTGTAAAACTCCAACCAAAGCTTTGGGATTCAAACCACTGCCTGTAACTAGTATAAAGGGGAGAGTTCTACTCTAAATAGCAAGAGATTTTACTGGGAAAGCATCCTTTGTGAAGTTATGAGTCAAAATAGAAAACGTGTACAGCAGGCGCTGGGAAGCGTTTTTAAGCAATAAAAAACTGCAAATGTGTGTAAAACTCCAACCAAAGCTTTGGGATTCAAACCACTGCCTGTAACTAGTATAAAGGGGAGAGTTCTACTCTAAATAGCAAGAGATTTTACTGGGAAAGCATCCTTTGTGAAGTTATGAGTCAAAATAGAAAAACGTGTACAGCAGGCGCTGGGAAGCGTTTTTAAGCAATAAAAAACTGCAAATGTGTGTAAAACTCCAACCAAAGCTTTGGGATTCAAACCACTGCCTGTAACTAGTATAAAGGGGAGAGTTCTACTCTAAATAGCAAGAGATTTTACTGGGAAAGCATCCTTTGTGAAGTTATGAGTCAAAATAGAAAACGTGTACAGCAGGCGCTGGGAAGCGTTTTTAAGCAATAAAAAACTGCAAATGTGTGTAAAACTCCAACCAAAGCTTTGGGATTCAAACCACTGCCTGTAACTAGTATAGAGGGGAGATTTCTACTCTAATAAGCAAGAGATTTTACTGGGAAAGCATCCTTTTGTGAAGTTATGAGTCAAAATAGAAAAAGTGTACAGCAGGCGCTGGGAAGCGTTTTTAAGCAATAAAAAACTGCAAATGTGTGTAAAACTCCAACCAAAGCTTTGGGATTCAAACCACTGCCTGTAACTAGTATAAAGGGGAGAGTTCTACTCTAAATAGCAAGAGATTTTACTGGGAAAGCATCCTTTGTGAAGTTATGAGTCAAAATAGAAAAACGTGTACAGCAGGCGCTGGGAAGCGTTTTTAAGCAATAAAAAACTGCAAATGTGTGTAAAACTCCAACCAAAGCTTTGGGATTCAAACCACTGCCTGTAACTAGTATAAAGGGGAGAGTTTCTACTCTAAATAGCAAGAGATTTTACTGGGAAAGCATCCTTTGTGAAGTTATGAGTCAAAATAGAAAAACGTGTACAGCAGGCGCTGGGAAGCGTTTTTAAGCAATAAAAAACTGCAAATGTGTGTAAAACTCCAACCAAAGCTTTGGGATTCAAACCACTGCCTGTAACTAGTATAAAGGGGAGAGTTCTACTCTAAATAGCAAGAGATTTTACTGGGAAAGCATCCTTTGTGAAGTTATGAGTCAAAATAGAAAACGTGTACAGCAGGCGCTGGGAAGCGTTTTTAAGCAATAAAAAACTGCAAATGTGTGTAAAACTCCAACCAAAGCTTTGGGATTCAAACCACTGCCTGTAACTAGTATAAAGGGGAGAGTTCTACTCTAAATAGCAAGAGATTTTACTGGGAAAGCATCCTTTGTGAAGTTATGAGTCAAAATAGAAAACGTGTACAGCAGGCGCTGGGAAGCGTTTTTAAGCAATAAAAAACTGCAAATGTGTGTAAAACTCCAACCAAAGCTTTGGGATTCAAACCACTGCCTGTAACTAGTATAAAGGGGAGAGTTCTACTCTAAATAGCAAGAGATTTTACTGGGAAAGCATCCTTTGTGAAGTTATGAGTCAAAATAGAAAAAGTGTACAGCAGGCGCTGGGAAGCGTTTTTAAGCAATAAAAAACTGCAAATGTGTGTAAAACTCCAACCAAAGCTTTGGGATTCAAACCACTGCCTGTAACTAGTATAAAGGGGAGAGTTCTACTCTAAATAGCAAGAGATTTTACTGGGAAAGCATCCTTTGTGAAGTTATGAGTGAAAATAGAAAAAAGTGTACAGCAGGCGCTGGGAAGCATTTTTAAGCAATAAAAAACGGCAAATGTGTGTAAAACTCCAACCAAAGCTTTGGGATTCAAACCACTGCCTGTAACTAGTATAAAGGGGAGAGTTGTACTCTAAATAGCAAGAGATTTTACTGGGAAAGCATCCTTTGTGAAGTTATGAGTGAAAATAGAAAAAGTGTACAGCAGGCGCTAGGAAGCGTTTTTAAGCAATAAAAAACTGCAAATGTGTGTAAAACTCCAACCAAATCTTTGGGATTCAAACCACTGCCTGTAATTAGTATAGAGGGGAAATTTCTACTCTAATAAGCAAGAGATTTTACTGGGAAAGCATCTTTTGTGAAGTTATGAGTCAAAATAAAAAAAAGTGTACAGCAGGCGCTGGGAAGCATTTTTAAGCAATAAAAAACGTCAAATGTGTGTAAAACTCCAACCAAAGCTTTGGGATTCAAACCACTGCCTGTAACTAGTATAAAGGGGAGAGTTCTACTCTAAATAGCAAGAGATTTTACTGGGAAAGCATCCTTTGTGAAGTTATGAGTCAAAATAGAAAACGTGTACAGCAGGCGCTGGGAAGCGTTTTTAAGCAATAAAAAACTGCAAATGTGTGTAAAACTCCAACCAAAGCTTTGGGATTCAAACCACTGCCTGTAACTAGTATAAAGGGGAGAGTTTCTACTCTAAATAGCAAGAGATTTTACTGGGAAAGCATCCTTTGTGAAGTTATGAGTCAAAATAGAAAAACGTGTACAGCAGGCGCTGGGAAGCGTTTTTAAGCAATAAAAAACTGCAAATGTGTGTAAAACTCCAACCAAAGCTTTGGGATTCAAACCACTGCCTGTAATTAGTATAGAGGGGAGATTTCTTCTCTAATAAGCAAGAGATTTTACTGGGAAAGCATCTTTTGTGAAGTTATGAGTCAAAATAAAAAACGTGTACAGCAGGCGCTGGGAAGCGTTTTTAAGCAATAAAAAACTGCAAATGTGTGTAAAACTCCAACCAAAGCTTTGGGATTCAAACCACTGCCTGTAACTAGTATAAAGGGGAGAGTTCTACTCTAAATAGCAAGAGATTTTACTGGGAAAGCATCCTTTGTGAAGTTATGAGTCAAAATAGAAAACGTGTACAGCAGGCGCTGGGAAGCGTTTTTAAGCAATAAAAAACTGCAAATGTGTGTAAAACTCCAACCAAAGCTTTGGGATTCAAACCACTGCCTGTAACTAGTATAAAGGGGAGAGTTCTACTCTAAATAGCAAGAGATTTTACTGGGAAAGCATCTTTGTGAAGTTATGAGTCAAAATAGAAAAACGTGTACAGCAGGCGCTGGGAAGCGTTTTTAAGCAATAAAAAACTGCAAATGTGTGTAAAACTCCAACCAAAGCTTTGGGATTCAAACCACTGCCTGTAACTAGTATAAAGGGGAGAGTTCTACTCTAAATAGCAAGAGATTTTACTGGGAAAGCATCCTTTGTGAAGTTATGAGTCAAAATAGAAAAACGTGTACAGCAGGCGCTGGGAAGCGTTTTTAAGCAATAAAAAACTGCAAATGTGTGTAAAACTCCAACCAAAGCTTTGGGATTCAAACCACTGCCTGTAACTAGTATAAAGGGGAGATTTCTACTCTAATAAGCAAGAGATTTTACTGGGAAAGCATCTTTGTGAAGTTATGAGTCAAAATAAAAAAAAGTGTACAGCAGGCGCTGGGAAGCGTTTTTAAGCAATAAAAAACTGCAAATGTGTGTAAAACTCCAACCAAAGCTTTGGGATTCAAACCACTGCCTGTAACTAGTATAAAGGGGAGAGTTCTACTCTAAATAGCAAGAGATTTTACTGGGAAAGCATCCTTTGTGAAGTTATGAGTCAAAATAGAAAACGTGTACAGCAGGCGCTGGGAAGCGTTTTTAAGCAATAAAAAACTGCAAATGTGTGTAAAACTCCAACCAAAGCTTTGGGATTCAAACCACTGCCTGTAACTAGTATAAAGGGGAGAGTTCTACTCTAAATAGCAAGAGATTTTACTGGGAAAGCATCCTTTGTGAAGTTATGAGTCAAAATAGAAAACGTGTACAGCAGGCGCTGGGAAGCGTTTTTAAGCAATAAAAAACTGCAAATGTGTGTAAAACTCCAACCAAAGCTTTGGGATTCAAACCACTGCCTGTAACTAGTATAAAGGGGAGAGTTCTACTCTAAATAGCAAGAGATTTTACTGGGAAAGCATCCTTTGTGAAGTTATGAGTCAAAATAGAAAACGTGTACAGCAGGCGCTGGGAAGCGTTTTTAAGCAATAAAAAACTGCAAATGTGTGTAAAACTCCAACCAAAGCTTTGGGATTCAAACCACTGCCTGTAATTAGTATAAAGGGGAGAGTTTCTACTCTAAATAAGCAAGAGATTTTACTGGGAAAGCATCTTTTGTGAAGTTATGAGTCAAAATTTAAAAAAAGTGTACAGCAGGCGCTGGGAAGCGTTTTTAAGCAATAAAAAACTGCAAATGTGTGTAAAACTCCAACCAAAGCTTTGGGATTCAAACCACTGCCTGTAACTAGTATAAAGGGGAGAGTTCTACTCTAAATAGCAAGAGATTTTACTGGGAAAGCATCCTTTGTGAAGTTATGAGTCAAAATAGAAAACGTGTACAGCAGGCGCTGGGAAGCGTTTTTAAGCAATAAAAAACTGCAAATGTGTGTAAAACTCCAACCAAAGCTTTGGGATTCAAAACCACTGCCTGTAATTAGTATAGAGGGGAGATTTCTTCTCTAATAAGCAAGAGATTTTACTGGGAAAGCATCTTTGTGAAGTTATGAGTCAAAATAAAAAAAAAGTGTACAGCAGGCGCTGGGAAGCGTTTTTAAGCAATAAAAAACTGCAAATGTGTGTAAAACTCCAACCAAAGCTTTGGGATTCAAACCACTGCCTGTAACTAGTATAAAGGGGAGAGTTCTACTCTAAATAGCAAGAGATTTTACTGGGAAAGCATCCTTTGTGAAGTTATGAGTCAAAATAGAAAACGTGTACAGCAGGCGCTGGGAAGCGTTTTTAAGCAATAAAAAACTGCAAATGTGTGTAAAACTCCAACCAAAGCTTTGGGATTCAAACCACTGCCTGTAACTAGTATAAAGGGGAGAGTTTCTACTCTAAATAGCAAGAGATTTTACTGGGAAAGCATCCTTTGTGAAGTTATGAGTCAAAATAGAAAAACGTGTACAGCAGGCGCTGGGAAGCGTTTTTAAGCAATAAAAAACTGCAAATGTGTGTAAAACTCCAACCAAAGCTTTGGGATTCAAACCACTGCCTGTAACTAGTATAAAGGGGAGAGTTTCTACTCTAAATAGCAAGAGATTTTACTGGGAAAGCATCCTTTGTGAAGTTATGAGTCAAAATAGAAAAACGTGTACAGCAGGCGCTGGGAAGCGTTTTTAAGCAATAAAAAACTGCAAATGTGTGTAAAACTCCAACCAAAGCTTTGGGATTCAAACCACTGCCTGTAACTAGTATAAAGGGGAGAGTTCTACTCTAAATAGCAAGAGATTTTACTGGGAAAGCATCCTTTGTGAAGTTATGAGTCAAAATAGAAAAACGTGTACAGCAGGCGCTGGGAAGCGTTTTTAAGCAATAAAAAACTGCAAATGTGTGTAAAACTCCAACCAAAGCTTTGGGATTCAAACCACTGCCTGTAACTAGTATAAAGGGGAGAGTTTCTACTCTAAATAGCAAGAGATTTTACTGGGAAAGCATCCTTTGTGAAGTTATGAGTCAAAATAGAAAAACGTGTACAGCAGGCGCTGGGAAGCGTTTTTAAGCAATAAAAAACTGCAAATGTGTGTAAAACTCCAACCAAAGCTTTGGGATTCAAACCACTGCCTGTAACTAGTATAAAGGGGAGAGTTCTACTCTAAATAGCAAGAGATTTTACTGGGAAAGCATCTTTTGTGAAGTTATGAGTCAAAATAGAAAAAAGTGTACAGCAGGCGCTGGGAAGCGTTTTTAAGCAATAAAAAACTGCAAATGTGTGTAAAACTCCAACCAAAGCTTTGGGATTCAAACCACTGCCTGTAACTAGTATAGAGGGGAGAGTTTCTACTCTAAATAGCAAGAGATTTTACTGGGAAAGCATCCTTTGTGAAGTTATGAGTCAAAATAGAAAAACGTGTACAGCAGGCGCTGGGAAGCGTTTTTAAGCAATAAAAAACTGCAAATGTGTGTAAAACTCCAACCAAAGCTTTGGGATTCAAACCACTGCCTGTAACTAGTATAAAGGGGAGAGTTCTACTCTAAATAGCAAGAGATTTTACTGGGAAAGCATCTTTGTGAAGTTATGAGTCAAAATAGAAAAAACGTGTACAGCAGGCGCTGGGAAGCGTTTTTAAGCAATAAAAAACTGCAAATGTGTGTAAAACTCCAACCAAAGCTTTGGGATTCAAACCACTGCCTGTAACTAGTATAAAGGGGAGAGTTCTACTCTAAATAGCAAGAGATTTTACTGGGAAAGCATCTTTGTGAAGTTATGAGTCAAAATAGAAAAACGTGTACAGCAGGCGCTGGGAAGCGTTTTTAAGCAATAAAAAACTGCAAATGTGTGTAAAACTCCAACCAAAGCTTTGGGATTCAAACCACTGCCTGTAACTAGTATAAAGGGGAGAGTTCTACTCTAAATAGCAAGAGATTTTACTGGGAAAGCATCCTTTGTGAAGTTATGAGTCAAAATAGAAAACGTGTACAGCAGGCGCTGGGAAGCGTTTTTAAGCAATAAAAAACTGCAAATGTGTGTAAAACTCCAACCAAAGCTTTGGGATTCAAACCACTGCCTGTAACTAGTATAAAGGGGAGAGTTCTACTCTAAATAGCAAGAGATTTTACTGGGAAAGCATCCTTTGTGAAGTTATGAGTCAAAATAGAAAACGTGTACAGCAGGCGCTGGGAAGCGTTTTTAAGCAATAAAAAACTGCAAATGTGTGTAAAACTCCAACCAAAGCTTTGGGATTCAAACCACTGCCTGTAACTAGTATAAAGGGGAGAGTTCTTCTCTAAATAGCAAGAGATTTTACTGGGAAAGCATCTTTTGTGAAGTTATGAGTCAAAATAAAAAAAAGTGTACAGCAGGCGCTGGGAAGCGTTTTTAAGCAATAAAAAACTGCAAATGTGTGTAAAACTCCAACCAAAGCTTTGGGATTCAAACCACTGCCTGTAACAAGTGTAAAGGGGAGAGTTGTACTCTAAATAGCAAGAGATTTTACTGGGAAAGCATCCTTTGTGAAGTTATGAGTGAAAATAGAAAAAAGTGTACAGCAGGCGCTGGGAAGCGTTTTTAAGCAATAAAAAACTGCAAATGTGTGTAAAACTCCAACCAAAGCTTTGGGATTCAAACCACTGCCTGTAACTAGTATAAAGGGGAGAGTTCTACTCTAAATAGCAAGAGATTTTACTGGGAAAGCATCCTTTGTGAAGTTATGAGTCAAAATAGAAAAAGTGTACAGCAGGCGCTGGGAAGCGTTTTTAAGCAATAAAAAACTGCAAATGTGTGTAAAACTCCAACCAAAGCTTTGGGATTCAAACCACTGCCTGTAACTAGTATAAAGGGGAGAGTTCTACTCTAAATAGCAAGAGATTTTACTGGGAAAGCATCCTTTGTGAAGTTATGAGTCAAAATAGAAAAACGTGTACAGCAGGCGCTGGGAAGCGTTTTTAAGCAATAAAAAACTGCAAATGTGTGTAAAACTCCAACCAAAGCTTTGGGATTCAAACCACTGCCTGTAACTAGTATAAAGGGGAGAGTTCTACTCTAAATAGCAAGAGATTTTACTGGGAAAGCATCCTTTGTGAAGTTATGAGTCAAAATAGAAAACGTGTACAGCAGGCGCTGGGAAGCGTTTTTAAGCAATAAAAAACTGCAAATGTGTGTAAAACTCCAACCAAAGCTTTGGGATTCAAACCACTGCCTGTAATTAGTATAGAGGGGAGATTTCTTCTCTAATAAGCAAGAGATTTTACTGGGAAAGCATCTTTTGTGAAGTTATGAGTCAAAATAAAAAAAAAGTGTACAGCAGGCGCTGGGAAGCGTTTTTAAGCAATAAAAAACTGCAAATGTGTGTAAAACTCCAACCAAAGCTTTGGGATTCAAACCACTGCCTGTAACTAGTATAAAGGGGAGAGTTCTACTCTAAATAGCAAGAGATTTTACTGGGAAAGCATCCTTTGTGAAGTTATGAGTCAAAATAGAAAACGTGTACAGCAGGCGCTGGGAAGCGTTTTTAAGCAATAAAAAACTGCAAATGTGTGTAAAACTCCAACCAAAGCTTTGGGATTCAAACCACTGCCTGTAACTAGTATAAAGGGGAGAGTTCTACTCTAAATAGCAAGAGATTTTACTGGGAAAGCATCCTTTGTGAAGTTATGAGTCAAAATAGAAAACGTGTACAGCAGGCGCTGGGAAGCGTTTTTAAGCAATAAAAAACTGCAAATGTGTGTAAAACTCCAACCAAAGCTTTGGGATTCAAACCACTGCCTGTAACTAGTATAAAGGGGAGAGTTCTACTCTAAATAGCAAGAGATTTTACTGGGAAAGCATCCTTTGTGAAGTTATGAGTCAAAATAGAAAAACGTGTACAGCAGGCGCTGGGAAGCGTTTTTAAGCAATAAAAAACTGCAAATGTGTGTAAAACTCCAACCAAAGCTTTGGGATTCAAACCACTGCCTGTAACTAGTATAAAGGGGAGAGTTCTACTCTAAATAGCAAGAGATTTTACTGGGAAAGCATCCTTTGTGAAGTTATGAGTCAAAATAGAAAACGTGTACAGCAGGCGCTGGGAAGCGTTTTTAAGCAATAAAAAACTGCAAATGTGTGTAAAACTCCAACCAAAGCTTTGGGATTCAAACCACTGCCTGTAACTAGTATAAAGGGGAGAGTTCTACTCTAAATAGCAAGAGATTTTACTGGGAAAGCATCCTTTGTGAAGTTATGAGTCAAAATAGAAAAACGTGTACAGCAGGCGCTGGGAAGCGTTTTTAAGCAATAAAAAACTGCAAATGTGTGTAAAACTCCAACCAAAGCTTTGGGATTCAAACCACTGCCTGTAACTAGTATAAAGGGGAGAGTTTCTACTCTAAATAGCAAGAGATTTTACTGGGAAAGCATCCTTTGTGAAGTTATGAGTCAAAATAGAAAACGTGTACAGCAGGCGCTGGGAAGCGTTTTTAAGCAATAAAAAACTGCAAATGTGTGTAAAACTCCAACCAAAGCTTTGGGATTCAAACCACTGCCTGTAACTAGTATAAAGGGGAGAGTTTCTACTCTAAATAGCAAGAGATTTTACTGGGAAAGCATCCTTTGTGAAGTTATGAGTCAAAATAGAAAACGTGTACAGCAGGCGCTGGGAAGCGTTTTTAAGCAATAAAAAACTGCAAATGTGTGTAAAACTCCAACCAAAGCTTTGGGATTCAAACCACTGCCTGTAACTAGTATAAAGGGGAGAGTTCTACTCTAAATAGCAAGAGATTTTACTGGGAAAGCATCTTTGTGAAGTTATGAGTCAAAATAGAAAACGTGTACAGCAGGCGCTGGGAAGCGTTTTTAAGCAATAAAAAACTGCAAATGTGTGTAAAACTCCAACCAAAGCTTTGGGATTCAAACCACTGCCTGTAACTAGTATAAAGGGGAGAGTTCTACTCTAAATAGCAAGAGATTTTACTGGGAAAGCATCCTTTGTGAAGTTATGAGTCAAAATAGAAAACGTGTACAGCAGGCGCTGGGAAGCGTTTTTAAGCAATAAAAAACTGCAAATGTGTGTAAAACTCCAACCAAAGCTTTGGGATTCAAACCACTGCCTGTAACTAGTATAGAGGGGAGAGTTTCTACTCTAAATAGCAAGAGATTTTACTGGGAAAGCATCTTTGTGAAGTTATGAGTCAAAATAGAAAAAAAGTGTACAGCAGGCGCTGGGAAGCGTTTTTAAGCAATAAAAAACTGCAAATGTGTGTAAAACTCCAACCAAAGCTTTGGGATTCAAACCACTGCCTGTAACTAGTATAAAGGGGAGAGTTCTACTCTAAATAGCAAGAGATTTTACTGGGAAAGCATCCTTTGTGAAGTTATGAGTCAAAATAGAAAACGTGTACAGCAGGCGCTGGGAAGCGTTTTTAAGCAATAAAAAACTGCAAATGTGTGTAAAACTCCAAGCAAAGCTTTGGGATTCAAACCACTGCCTGTAACTAGTATAAAGGGGAGAGTTCTACTCTAATAAGCAAGAGATTTTACTGGGAAAGCATCTTTGTGAAGTTATGAGTCAAAATAGAAAAACGTGTACAGCAGGCGCTGGGAAGCGTTTTTTAAGCAATAAAAAACTGCAAATGTGTGTAAAACTCCAACCAAAGCTTTGGGATTCAAACCACTGCCTGTAACTAGTATAAAGGGGAGAGTTCTACTCTAAATAGCAAGAGATTTTACTGGGAAAGCATCCTTTGTGAAGTTATGAGTCAAAATAGAAAAAAAGTGTACAGCAGGCGCTGGGAAGCGTTTTTAAGCAATAAAAAACTGCAAATGTGTGTAAAACTCCAACCAAAGCTTTGGGATTCAAACCACTGCCTGTAACTAGTATAAAGGGGAGAGTTCTACTCTAAATAGCAAGAGATTTTACTGGGAAAGCATCCTTTGTGAAGTTATGAGTCAAAATAGAAAACGTGTACAGCAGGCGCTGGGAAGCGTTTTTAAGCAATAAAAAACTGCAAATGTGTGTAAAACTCCAACCAAAGCTTTGGGATTCAAACCACTGCCTGTAACTAGTATAAAGGGGAGAGTTCTACTCTAAATAGCAAGAGATTTTACTGGGAAAGCATCCTTTGTGAAGTTATGAGTCAAAATAGAAAACGTGTACAGCAGGCGCTGGGAAGCGTTTTTAAGCAATAAAAAACTGCAAATGTGTGTAAAACTCCAACCAAAGCTTTGGGATTCAAACCACTGCCTGTAACTAGTATAAAGGGGAGAGTTCTACTCTAAATAGCAAGAGATTTTACTGGGAAAGCATCCTTTGTGAAGTTATGAGTCAAAATAGAAAACGTGTACAGCAGGCGCTGGGAAGCGTTTTTAAGCAATAAAAAACTGCAAATGTGTGTAAAACTCCAACCAAAGCTTTGGGATTCAAACCACTGTCTGTAATTAGTATAGAGGGGAGATTTCTTCTCTAATAAGCAAGAGATTTTACTGGGAAAGCATCTTTTGTGAAGTTATGAGTCAAAATAAAAAAAAAGTGTACAGCAGCCGCTCGGAAGCGTTTTTAAGCAATAAAAAACTGCAAATGTGTGTAAAACTCCAACCAAAGCTTTGGGATTCAAACCACTGCCTGTAACTAGTATAAAGGGGAGAGTGCTACTCTAAATAGCAAGAGATTTTACTGGGAAAGCATCCTTTGTGAAGTAATGAGTCAAAATAGAAAAACGTGTACAGCAGGCGCTGGGAAGCGTTTTTAAGCAATAAAAAACTGCAAATGTGTGTAAAACTCCAACCAAAGCTTTGGGATTCAAACCACTGCCTGTAACTAGTATAAAGGGGAGAGTTCTACTCTAAATAGCAAGAGATTTTACTGGGAAAGCATCCTTTGTGAAGTTATGAGTCAAAATAGAAAAACGTGTACAGCAGGCGCTGGGAAGCGTTTTTAAGCAATAAAAAACTGCAAATGTGTGTAAAACTCCAACCAAAGCTTTGGGATTCAAACCACTGCCTGTAACTAGTATAAAGGGGAGAGTTTCTACTCTAATAAGCAAGAGATTTTACTGGGAAAGCATCCTTTTGTGAAGTTATGAGTCAAAATAAAAAAACGTGTACAGCAGGCGCTGGGAAGCGTTTTTAAGCAATAAAAAACTGCAAATGTGTGTAAAACTCCAACCAAAGCTTTGGGATTCAAACCACTGCCTGTAACTAGTATAAAGGGGAGAGTTCTACTCTAAATAGCAAGAGATTTTACTGGGAAAGCATCCTTTGTGAAGTTATGAGTCAAAATAGAAAAACGTGTACAGCAGGCGCTGGGAAGCGTTTTTAAGCAATAAAAAACTGCAAATGTGTGTAAAACTCCAACCAAAGCTTTGGGATTCAAACCACTGCCTGTAACTAGTATAAAGGGGAGAGTTTCTACTCTAAATAGCAAGAGATTTTACTGGGAAAGCATCCTTTGTGAAGTTATGAGTCAAAATAGAAAACGTGTACAGCAGGCGCTGGGAAGCGTTTTTAAGCAATAAAAAACTGCAAATGTGTGTAAAACTCCAACCAAAGCTTTGGGATTCAAAACCACTGCCTGTAACTAGTATAGAGGGGAGATTTCTACTCTAATAAGCAAGAGATTTTACTGGGAAAGCATCCTTTGTGAAGTTATGAGTCAAAATAGAAAAAATGTACAGCAGGCGCTGGGAAGCGTTTTTAAGCAATAAAAAACTGCAAATGTGTGTAAAACTCCAACCAAAGCTTTGGGATTCAAACCACTGCCTGTAACTAGTATAAAGGGGAGAGTTGTACTCTAAATAGCAAGAGATTTTACTGGGAAAGCATCCTTTGTGAAGTTATGAGTCAAAATAGAAAAAGTGTACAGCAGGCGCTGGGAAGCGTTTTTAAGCAATAAAAAACTGCAAATGTGTGTAAAACTCCAACCAAAGCTTTGGGATTCAAACCACTGCCTGTAACTAGTATAAAGGGGAGAGTTCTACTCTAAATAGCAAGAGATTTTACTGGGAAAGCATCTTTGTGAAGTTATGAGTCAAAATAGAAAACGTGTACAGCAGGCGCTGGGAAGCGTTTTTAAGCAATAAAAAACTGCAAATGTGTGTAAAACTCCAACCAAAGCTTTGGGATTCAAACCACTGCCTGTAACTAGTATAAAGGGGAGAGTTCTACTCTAAATAGCAAGAGATTTTACTGGGAAAGCATCCTTTGTGAAGTTATGAGTCAAAATAGAAAACGTGTACAGCAGGCGCTGGGAAGCGTTTTTAAGCAATAAAAAACTGCAAATGTGTGTAAAACTCCAACCAAAGCTTTGGGATTCAAACCACTGCCTGTAACTAGTATAAAGGGGAGAGTTTCTACTCTAAATAGCAAGAGATTTTACTGGGAAAGCATCCTTTGTGAAGTTATGAGTCAAAATAGAAAAAGTGTACAGCAGGCGCTGGGAAGCGTTTTTAAGCAATAAAAAACTGCAAATGTGTGTAAAACTCCAACCAAAGCTTTGGGATTCAAACCACTGCCTGTAACTAGTATAAAGGGGAGAGTTCTACTCTAAATAGCAAGAGATTTTACTGGGAAAGCATCCTTTGTGAAGTTATGAGTCAAAATAGAAAACGTGTACAGCAGGCGCTGGGAAGCGTTTTTAAGCAATAAAAAACTGCAAATGTGTGTAAAACTCCAACCAAAGCTTTGGGATTCAAACCACTGCCTGTAACTAGTATAAAGGGGAGAGTTCTACTCTAAATAGCAAGAGATTTTACTGGGAAAGCATCCTTTGTGAAGTTATGAGTCAAAATAGAAAACGTGTACAGCAGGCGCTGGGAAGCGTTTTTAAGCAATAAAAAACTGCAAATGTGTGTAAAACTCCAACCAAAGCTTTGGGATTCAAACCACTGCCTGTAACTAGTATAAAGGGGAGAGTTCTACTCTAAATAGCAAGAGATTTTACTGGGAAAGCATCCTTTGTGAAGTTATGAGTCAAAATAGAAAACGTGTACAGCAGGCGCTGGGAAGCGTTTTTAAGCAATAAAAAACTGCAAATGTGTGTAAAACTCCAACCAAAGCTTTGGGATTCAAACCACTGCCTGTAATTAGTATAGAGGGGAGATTTCTTCTCTAATAGCAAGAGATTTTACTGGGAAAGCATCTTTTGTGAAGTTATGAGTCAAAATAAAAAAAGTGTACAGCAGGCGCTGGGAAGCGTTTTTAAGCAATAAAAAACTGCAAATGTGTGTAAAACTCCAACCAAAGCTTTGGGATTCAAACCACTGCCTGTAACTAGTATAAAGGGGAGAGTTCTACTCTAAATAGCAAGAGATTTTACTGGGAAAGCATCCTTTGTGAAGTTATGAGTCAAAATAGAAAACTTGTACAGCAGGCGCTGGGAAGCGTTTTTAAGCAATAAAAAACTACAAATGTGTGTAAAACTCCAACCAAAGCTTTGGGATTCAAACCACTGCCTGTAATTAGTATAGAGGGGAGATTTCTTCTCTAATAAGCAAGATATTTTACTGGGAAAGCATCTTTGTGAAGTTATGAGTCAAAATAAAAAAAAGTGTACAGCAGGCGCTGGGAAGCGTTTTTAAGCAATAAAAAACTGCAAATGTGTGTAAAACTCCAACCAAAGCTTTGGGATTCAAACCACTGCCTGTAACTAGTATAAAGGGGAGAGTTCTACTCTAAATAGCAAGAGATTTTACTGGGAAAGCATCCTTTGTGAAGTTATGAGTCAAAATAGAAAACGTGTACAGCAGGCGCTGGGAAGCGTTTTTAAGCAATAAAAAACTGCAAATGTGTGTAAAACTCCAACCAAAGCTTTGGGATTCAAACCACTGCCTGTAACTAGTATAAAGGGGAGAGTTCTACTCTAAATAGCAAGAGATTTTACTGGGAAAGCATCCTTTGTGAAGTTATGAGTCAAAATAGAAAAACGTGTACAGCAGGCGCTGGGAAGCGTTTTTAAGCAATAAAAAACTGCAAATGTGTGTAAAACTCCAACCAAAGCTTTGGGATTCAAACCACTGCCTGTAACTAGTATAAAGGGGAGAGTTCTACTCTAAATAGCAAGAGATTTTACTGGGAAAGCATCCTTTGTGAAGTTATGAGTCAAAATAGAAAAACGTGTACAGCAGGCGCTGGGAAGCGTTTTTAAGCAATAAAAAACTGCAAATGTGTGTAAAACTCCAACCAAAGCTTTGGGATTCAAACCACTGCCTGTAACTAGTATAAAGGGGAGAGTTCTACTCTAAATAGCAAGAGATTTTACTGGGAAAGCATCCTTTGTGAAGTTATGAGTCAAAATAGAAAAACGTGTACAGCAGGCGCTGGGAAGCGTTTTTAAGCAATAAAAAACTGCAAATGTGTGTAAAACTCCAACCAAAGCTTTGGGATTCAAACCACTGCCTGTAACTAGTATAAAGGGGAGAGTTCTTCTCTAAATAGCAAGAGATTTTACTGGGAAAGCATCCTTTGTGAAGTTATGAGTGAAAATAGAAAAAAGTGTACAGCAGGCGCTGGGAAGCATTTTTAAGCAATATAAAACGGCAAATGTGTGTAAAACACCAACCAAAGCTTTGGGATTCAAACCAATGCCTGTAACAAGTGTAAAGGGGAGAGTTGTACTCTAAATAGCAAGAGATTTTACTGGGAAGCATCCTTTGTGAAGTTATGAGTCAAAATAGAAAAAGTGTACAGCAGGCGCTGGGAAGCGTTTTTAAGCAATAAAAAACTGCAAATGTGTGTAAAACTCCAACCAAAGCTTTGGGATTCAAACCACTGCCTGTAACTAGTATAAAGGGGAGAGTTGTACTCTAAATAGCAAGAGATTTTACTGGGAAAGCATCCTTTGTGAAGTTATGAGTCAAAATAGAAAAACGTGTACAGCAGGCGCTGGGAAGCGTTTTTAAGCAATAAAAAACTGCAAATGTGTGTAAAACTCCAACCAAAGCTTTGGGATTCAAACCACTGCCTGTTACTAGTGTAAAGGGGAGAGTTGTCATCTAAATAGCAAGAGATTTTACTGGGAAAGCATCCTTTGTGAAGTTATGAGTCAAAATAGAAAAAAGTGTACAGCAGGCGCTGGGAAGCGTTTTTAAGCAATAAAAAACTGCAAATGTGTGTAAAACTCCAACCAAAGCTTTGGGATTCAAACCACTGCCTGTAACTAGTATAAAGGGGAGATTTCTTCTCTAATAAGCAAGAGATTTTACTGGGAAAGCATCTTTTGTGAAGTTATGAGTCAAAATAAAAAAAAAGTGTACAGCAGGCGCTGGGAAGCGTTTTTAAGCAATAAAAAACTGCAAATGTGTGTAAAACTCCAACCAAAGCTTTGGGATTCAAACCACTGCCTGTAACTAGTATAAAGGGGAGAGTTTCTACTCTAAATAGCAAGAGATTTTACTGGGAAAGCATCCTTTGTGAAGTTATGAGTCAAAATAGAAAAACGTGTACAGCAGGCGCTGGGAAGCGTTTTTAAGCAATAAAAAACTGCAAATGTGTGTAAAACTCCAACCAAAGCTTTGGGATTCAAACCACTGCCTGTAACTAGTATAAAGGGGAGAGTTCTACTCTAAATAGCAAGAGATTTTACTGGGAAAGCATCCTTTGTGAAGTTATGAGTCAAAATAGAAAAACGTGTACAGCAGGCGCTGGGAAGCGTTTTTAAGCAATAAAAAACTGCAAATGTGTGTAAAACTCCAACCAAAGCTTTGGGATTCAAACCACTGCCTGTAACTAGTATAAAGGGGAGAGTTCTACTCTAAATAGCAAGAGATTTTACTGGGAAAGCATCTTTGTGAAGTTATGAGTCAAAATAAGAAAAAGTGTACAGCAGGCGCTGGGAAGCGTTTTTAAGCAATAAAAAACTGCAAATGTGTGTAAAACTCCAACCAAAGCTTTGGGATTCAAACCACTGCCTGTAACTAGTATAAAGGGGAGAGTTTCTACTCTAATAAGCAAGAGATTTTACTGGGAAAGCATCCTTTGTGAAGTTATGAGTCAAAATAGAAAACGTGTACAGCAGGCGCTGGGAAGCGTTTTTAAGCAATAAAAAACTGCAAATGTGTGTAAAACTCCAACCAAAGCTTTGGGATTCAAACCACTGCCTGTAACTAGTATAAAGGGGAGAGTTCTACTCTAAATAGCAAGAGATTTTACTGGGAAAGCATCCTTTGTGAAGTTATGAGTCAAAATAGAAAAAGTGTACAGCAGGCGCTGGAAGCGTTTTTAAGCAATAAAAAACTGCAAATGTGTGTAAAACTCCAACCAAAGCTTTGGGATTCAAACCACTGCCTGTAACTAGTATAAAGGGGAGAGTTCTACTCTAAATAGCAAGAGATTTTACTGGGAAAGCATCCTTTGTGAAGTTATGAGTCAAAATAGAAAACGTGTACAGCAGGCGCTGGGAAGCGTTTTTAAGCAATAAAAAACTGCAAATGTGTGTAAAACTCCAACCAAAGCTTTGGGATTCAAACCACTGCCTGTAACTAGTATAAAGGGGAGAGTTCTACTCTAAATAGCAAGAGATTTTACTGGGAAAGCATCCTTTGTGAAGTTATGAGTCAAAATAGAAAACGTGTACAGCAGGCGCTGGGAAGCGTTTTTAAGCAATAAAAAACTGCAAATGTGTGTAAAACTCCAACCAAAGCTTTGGGATTCAAACCACTGCCTGTAATTAGTATAGAGGGGAGATTTCTTCTCTAATAAGCAAGAGATTTTACTGGGAAAGCATCTTTTGTGAAGTTATGAGTCAAAATAAAAAAAGTGTACAGCAGGCGCTGGGAAGCGTTTTTAAGCAATAAAAAACTGCAAATGTGTGTAAAACTCCAACCAAAGCTTTGGGATTCAAACCACTGCCTGTAACTAGTATAAAGGGGAGAGTTCTACTCTAAATAGCAAGAGATTTTACTGGGAAAGCATCCTTTGTGAAGTTATGAGTCAAAATAGAAAACGTGTACAGCAGGCGCTGGGAAGCGTTTTTAAGCAATAAAAAACTGCAAATGTGTGTAAAACTCCAACCAAAGCTTTGGGATTCAAACCACTGCCTGTAACTAGTATAAAGGGGAGAGTTCTACTCTAAATAGCAAGAGATTTTACTGGGAAAGCATCCTTTGTGAAGTTATGAGTCAAAATAGAAAAACGTGTACAGCAGGCGCTGGGAAGCGTTTTTAAGCAATAAAAAACTGCAAATGTGTGTAAAACTCCAACCAAAGCTTTGGGATTCAAACCACTGCCTGTAACTAGTATAAAGGGGAGAGTTCTACTCTAAATAGCAAGAGATTTTACTGGGAAAGCATCCTTTGTGAAGTTATGAGTCAAAATAGAAAAACGTGTACAGCAGGCGCTGGGAAGCGTTTTTAAGCAATAAAAAACTGCAAATGTGTGTAAAACTCCAACCAAAGCTTTGGGATTCAAACCACTGCCTGTAACTAGTATAAAGGGGAGAGTTTCTTCTCTAATAAGCAAGAGATTTTACTGGGAAAGCATCTTTTGTGAAGTTATGAGTCAAAATTTAAAAAAAGTGTACAGCAGGCGCTGGGAAGCGTTTTTAAGCAATAAAAAACTGCAAAGTGTGTAAAACTCCAACCAAAGCTTTGGGATTCAAACCACTGCCTGTAACTAGTATAAAGGGGAGAGTTCTACTCTAAATAGCAAGAGATTTTACTGGGAAAGCATCCTTTGTGAAGTTATGAGTCAAAATAGAAAAACGTGTACAGCAGGCGCTGGGAAGCGTTTTTAAGCAATAAAAAACTGCAAATGTGTGTAAAACTCCAACCAAAGCTTTGGGATTCAAACCACTGCCTGTAATTAGTATAGAGGGGAGAGTTTCTTCTCTAATAAGCAAGAGATTTTACTGGGAAAGCATCCTTTGTGAAGTTATGAGTCAAAATAGAAAAACGTGTACAGCAGGCGCTGGGAAGCGTTTTTAAGCAATAAAAAACTGCAAATGTGTGTAAAACTCCAACCAAAGCTTTGGGATTCAAACCACTGCCTGTAACTAGTATAAAGGGGAGAGTTCTACTCTAAATAGCAAGAGATTTTACTTGGAAAGCAGCCTTTGTGAAGTTATGAGTCAAAATAGAAAACGTGTAGAGCAGGCGCTGGGAAGCCTTTTTAAGCAATAAAAAACTGCAAATGTGTGTAAAACTCCAACCAAAGCTTTGGGATTCAAACCACTGCCTGTAATTAGTATAGAGGGGAGATTTCTTCTCTAATAAGCAAGAGACTTTACTGGGAAAGCATCTTTTTTGAAGTTCTGAGTCAAAATTAAAAAAAAGTGTACAGCAGGCGCTGGGAAGCGTTTTTAAGCAATAAAAAACTGCAAATGTGTGTAAAACTCCAACCAAAGCTTTGGGATTCAAACCACTGCCTGTAACTAGTATAAAGGGGAGAGTTCTACTCTAAATAGCAAGAGATTTTACTGGGAAAGCATCCTTTGTGAAGTTATGAGTCAAAATAGAAAACGTGTACAGCAGGCGCTGGGAAGCGTTTTTAAGCAATAAAAAACTGCAAATGTGTGTAAAACTCCAACCAAAGCTTTGGGATTCAAACCACTGCCTGTAACTAGTATAAAGGGGAGAGTTCTACTCTAAATAGCAAGAGATTTTACTGGGAAAGCATCCTTTGTGAAGTTATGAGTCAAAATAGAAAACGTGTACAGCAGGCGCTGGGAAGCGTTTTTAAGCAATAAAAAACTGCAAATGTGTGTAAAACTCCAACCAAAGCTTTGGGATTCAAACCACTGCCTGTAACTAGTATAAAGGGGAGAGTTCTACTCTAAATAGCAAGAGATTTTACTGGGAAAGCATCCTTTGTGAAGTTATGAGTCAAAATAGAAAAAAAGTGTACAGCAGGCGCTGGGAAGCGTTTTTAAGCAATAAAAAACTGCAAATGTGTGTAAAACTCCAACCAAAGCTTTGGGATTCAAACCACTGCCTGTAACTAGTATAGAGGGGAGAGTTTCTTCTCTAATAAGCAAGAGATTTTACTGGGAAAGCATCTTTTGTGAAGTTATGAGTCAAAATAGAAAACGTGTACAGCAGGCGCTGGGAAGCGTTTTTAAGCAATAAAAAACTGCAAATGTGTGTAAAACTCCAACCAAAGCTTTGGGATTCAAACCACTGCCTGTAACTAGTATAAAGGGGAGAGTTCTACTCTAAATAGCAAGAGATTTTACTGGGAAAGCATCCTTTGTGAAGTTATGAGTCAAAATAGAAAAAAAGTGTACAGCAGGCGCTGGGAAGCGTTTTTAAGCAATAAAAAACTGCAAATGTGTGTAAAACTCCAACCAAAGCTTTGGGATTCAAACCACTGCCTGTAACTAGTATAAAGGGGAGAGTTCTACTCTAAATAGCAAGAGATTTTACTGGGAAAGCATCCTTTGTGAAGTTATGAGTCAAAATAGAAAACGTGTACAGCAGGCGCTGGGAAGCGTTTTTAAGCAATAAAAAACTGCAAATGTGTGTAAAACTCCAACCAAAGCTTTGGGATTCAAACCACTGCCTGTAACTAGTATAAAGGGGAGAGTTCTACTCTAAATAGCAAGAGATTTTACTGGGAAAGCATCCTTTGTGAAGTTATGAGTCAAAATAGAAAACGTGTACAGCAGGCGCTGGGAAGCGTTTTTAAGCAATAAAAAACTGCAAATGTGTGTAAAACTCCAACCAAAGCTTTGGGATTCAAACCACTGCCTGTAACTAGTATAAAGGGGAGAGTTTCTACTCTAAATAGCAAGAGATTTTACTGGGAAAGCATCCTTTGTGAAGTTATGAGTCAAAATAGAAAAAAGTGTACAGCAGGCGCTGGGAAGCGTTTTTAAGCAATAAAAAACTGCAAATGTGTGTAAAACTCCAACCAAAGCTTTGGGATTCAAAACCACTGCCTGTAACTAGTATAAAGGGGAGAGTTCTACTCTAAATAGCAAGAGATTTTACTGGGAAAGCATCCTTTGTGAAGTTATGAGTCAAAATAGAAAAAAGTGTACAGCAGGCGCTGGGAAGCGTTTTTAAGCAATAAAAAACTGCAAATGTGTGTAAAACTCCAACCAAAGCTTTGGGATTCAAACCACTGCCTGTAACTAGTATAAAGGGGAGAGTTCTACTCTAAATAGCAAGAGATTTTACTGGGAAAGCATCCTTTGTGAAGTTATGAGTCAAAATAGAAAAAGTGTACAGCAGGCGCTGGGAAGCGTTTTTAAGCAATAAAAAACTGCAAATGTGTGTAAAACTCCAACCAAAGCTTTGGGATTCAAACCACTGCCTGTAACTAGTATAAAGGGGAGAGTTCTACTCTAAATAGCAAGAGATTTTACTGGGAAAGCATCCTTTGTGAAGTTATGAGTCAAAATAGAAAACGTGTACAGCAGGCGCTGGGAAGCGTTTTTAAGCAATAAAAAACTGCAAATGTGTGTAAAACTCCAACCAAAGCTTTGGGATTCAAACCACTGCCTGTAACTAGTATAAAGGGGAGAGTTCTACTCTAAATAGCAAGAGATTTTACTGGGAAAGCATCCTTTGTGAAGTTATGAGTCAAAATAGAAAACGTGTACAGCAGGCGCTGGGAAGCGTTTTTAAGCAATAAAAAACTGCAAATGTGTGTAAAACTCCAACCAAAGCTTTGGGATTCAAACCACTGCCTGTAACTAGTATAAAGGGGAGAGTTCTACTCTAAATAGCAAGAGATTTTACTGGGAAAGCATCCTTTGTGAAGTTATGAGTCAAAATAGAAAACGTGTACAGCAGGCGCTGGGAAGCGTTTTTAAGCAATAAAAAACTGCAAATGTGTGTAAAACTCCAACCAAAGCTTTGGGATTCAAACCACTGCCTGTAATTAGTATAAAGGGGAGAGTTTCTACTCTAAATAGCAAGAGATTTTACTGGGAAAGCATCTTTTGTGAAGTTATGAGTCAAAATAAAAAAAGTGTACAGCAGGCGCTGGGAAGCGTTTTTAAGCAATAAAAAACTGCAAATGTGTGTAAAACTCCAACCAAAGCTTTGGGATTCAAACCACTGCCTGTAACTAGTATAAAGGGGAGAGTTCTACTCTAAATAGCAAGAGATTTTACTGGGAAAGCATCTTTTGTGAAGTTATGAGTCAAAATAAAAAAAGTGTACAGCAGGCGCTGGGAAGCGTTTTTAAGCAATAAAAAACTGCAAATGTGTGTAAAACTCCAACCAAAGCTTTGGGATTCAAACCACTGCCTGTAATTAGTATAGACGGGAGATTTCTTCTCTAAATAGCAAGAGATTTTACTGGGAAAGCATCCTTTGTGAAGTTATGAGTCAAAATAGAAAAACGTGTACAGCAGGCGCTGGGAAGCGTTTTTAAGCAATAAAAAACTGCAAATGTGTGTAAAACTCCAACCAAAGCTTTGGGATTCAAACCACTGCCTGTAACTAGTATAAAGGGGAGAGTTCTACTCTAAATAGCAAGAGATTTTACTGGGAAAGCATCCTTTGTGAAGTTATGAGTCAAAATAGAAAAACGTGTACAGCAGGCGCTGGGAAGCGTTTTTAAGCAATAAAAAACTGCAAATGTGTGTAAAACTCCAACCAAAGCTTTGGGATTCAAACCACTGCCTGTAACTAGTATAAAGGGGAGAGTTCTACTCTAAATAGCAAGAGATTTTACTGGGAAAGCATCCTTTGTGAAGTTATGAGTCAAAATAGAAAACGTGTACAGCAGGCGCTGGGAAGCGTTTTTAAGCAATAAAAAACTGCAAATGTGTGTAAAACTCCAACCAAAGCTTTGGGATTCAAACCACTGCCTGTAACTAGTATAAAGGGGAGAGTTTCTACTCTAAATAGCAAGAGATTTTACTGGGAAAGCATCCTTTGTGAAGTTATGAGTCAAAATAGAAAACGTGTACAGCAGGCGCTGGGAAGCGTTTTTAAGCAATAAAAAACTGCAAATGTGTGTAAAACTCCAACCAAAGCTTTGGGATTCAAACCACTGCCTGTAACTAGTATAAAGGGGAGAGTTCTACTCTAAATAGCAAGAGATTTTACTGGGAAAGCATCCTTTGTGAAGTTATGAGTCAAAATAGAAAAACGTGTACAGCAGGCGCTGGGAAGCGTTTTTAAGCAATAAAAAACTGCAAATGTGTGTAAAACTCCAACCAAAGCTTTGGGATTCAAACCACTGCCTGTAACTAGTATAAAGGGGAGAGTTCTACTCTAAATAGCAAGAGATTTTACTGGGAAAGCATCCTTTGTGAAGTTATGAGTCAAAATAGAAAACGTGTACAGCAGGCGCTGGGAAGCGTTTTTAAGCAATAAAAAACTGCAAATGTGTGTAAAACTCCAACCAAAGCTTTGGGATTCAAACCACTGCCTGTAACTAGTATAAAGGGGAGAGTTCTACTCTAAATAGCAAGAGATTTTACTGGGAAAGCATCCTTTGTGAAGTTATGAGTCAAAATAGAAAAACGTGTACAGCAGGCGCTGGGAAGCGTTTTTAAGCAATAAAAAACTGCAAATGTGTGTAAAACTCCAACCAAAGCTTTGGGATTCAAACCACTGCCTGTAACTAGTATAAAGGGGAGAGTTCTACTCTAAATAGCAAGAGATTTTACTGGGAAAGCATCCTTTGTGAAGTTATGAGTCAAAATAGAAAAACGTGTACAGCAGGCGCTGGGAAGCGTTTTTAAGCAATAAAAAACTGCAAATGTGTGTAAAACTCCAACCAAAGCTTTGGGATTCAAACCACTGCCTGTAACTAGTATAAAGGGGAGAGTTCTACTCTAAATAGCAAGAGATTTTACTGGGAAAGCATCCTTTGTGAAGTTATGAGTCAAAATAGAAAACGTGTACAGCAGGCGCTGGGAAGCGTTTTTAAGCAATAAAAAACTGCAAATGTGTGTAAAACTCCAACCAAAGCTTTGGGATTCAAACCACTGCCTGTAACTAGTATAAAGGGGAGAGTTCTACTCTAAATAGCAAGAGATTTTACTGGGAAAGCATCCTTTGTGAAGTTATGAGTCAAAATAGAAAACGTGTACAGCAGGCGCTGGGAAGCGTTTTTAAGCAATAAAAAACTGCAAATGTGTGTAAAACTCCAACCAAAGCTTTGGGATTCAAACCACTGCCTGTAACTAGTATAAAGGGGAGAGTTCTACTCTAAATAGCAAGAGATTTTACTGGGAAAGCATCCTTTGTGAAGTTATGAGTCAAAATAGAAAAACGTGTACAGCAGGCGCTGGGAAGCGTTTTTAAGCAATAAAAAACTGCAAATGTGTGTAAAACTCCAACCAAAGCTTTGGGATTCAAACCACTGCCTGTAACTAGTATAAAGGGGAGAGTTCTACTCTAAATAGCAAGAGATTTTACTGGGAAAGCATCCTTTGTGAAGTTATGAGTCAAAATAAAAAAAGTGTACAGCAGGCGCTGGGAAGCGTTTTTAAGCAATAAAAAACTGCAAATGTGTGTAAAACTCCAACCAAAGCTTTGGGATTCAAACCACTGCCTGTAACTAGTATAAAGGGGAGAGTTCTACTCTAAATAGCAAGAGATTTTACTGGGAAAGCATCCTTTGTGAAGTTATGAGTCAAAATAGAAAAAAAGTGTACAGCAGGCGCTGGGAAGCGTTTTTAAGCAATAAAAAACTGCAAATGTGTGTAAAACTCCAACCAAAGCTTTGGGATTCAAACCACTGCCTGTAACTAGTATAAAGGGGAGAGTTCTACTCTAAATAGCAAGAGATTTTACTGGGAAAGCATCCTTTGTGAAGTTATGAGTCAAAATAGAAAACGTGTACAGCAGGCGCTGGGAAGCGTTTTTAAGCAATAAAAAACTGCAAATGTGTGTAAAACTCCAACCAAAGCTTTGGGATTCAAACCACTGCCTGTAACTAGTATAAAGGGGAGAGTTCTACTCTAAATAGCAAGAGATTTTACTGGGAAAGCATCCTTTGTGAAGTTATGAGTCAAAATAGAAAACGTGTACAGCAGGCGCTGGGAAGCGTTTTTAAGCAATAAAAAACTGCAAATGTGTGTAAAACTCCAACCAAAGCTTTGGGATTCAAACCACTGCCTGTAACTAGTATAAAGGGGAGAGTTTCTACTCTAAATAGCAAGAGATTTTACTGGGAAAGCATCTTTGTGAAGTTATGAGTCAAAATAGAAAAACGTGTACAGCAGGCGCTGGGAAGCGTTTTTAAGCAATAAAAAACTGCAAATGTGTGTAAAACTCCAACCAAAGCTTTGGGATTCAAACCACTGCCTGTAACTAGTATAAAGGGGAGAGTTCTACTACTAAATAGCAAGAGATTTTACTGGGAAAGCATCCTTTGTGAAGTTATGAGTCAAAATAGAAAACGTGTACAGCAGGCGCTGGGAAGCGTTTTTAAGCAATAAAAAACTGCAAATGTGTGTAAAACTCCAACCAAAGCTTTGGGATTCAAACCACTGCCTGTAACTAGTATAAAGGGGAGAGTTCTACTCTAAATAGCAAGAGATTTTACTGGGAAAGCATCCTTTGTGAAGTTATGAGTCAAAATAGAAAACGTGTACAGCAGGCGCTGGGAAGCGTTTTTAAGCAATAAAAAACTGCAAATGTGTGTAAAACTCCAACCAAAGCTTTGGGATTCAAACCACTGCCTGTAACTAGTATAAAGGGGAGAGTTCTACTCTAAATAGCAAGAGATTTTACTGGGAAAGCATCCTTTGTGAAGTTATGAGTCAAAATAGAAAACGTGTACAGCAGGCGCTGGGAAGCGTTTTTAAGCAATAAAAAACTGCAAATGTGTGTAAAACTCCAACCAAAGCTTTGGGATTCAAAACCACTGCCTGTAACTAGTATAAAGGGGAGAGTTCTACTCTAAATAGCAAGAGATTTTACTGGGAAAGCATCCTTTGTGAAGTTATGAGTCAAAATAGAAAACGTGTACAGCAGGCGCTGGGAAGCGTTTTTAAGCAATAAAAAACTGCAAATGTGTGTAAAACTCCAACCAAAGCTTTGGGATTCAAACCACTGCCTGTAATTAGTATAGAGGGGAGAGTTTCTTCTCTAAATAGCAAGAGATTTTACTGGGAAAGCATCTTTTGTGAAGTTATGAGTCAAAATAAAAAAAAAGTGTACAGCAGGCGCTGGGAAGCGTTTTTAAGCAATAAAAAACTGCAAATGTGTGTAAAACTCCAACCAAAGCTTTGGGATTCAAACCACTGCCTGTAACTAGTATAAAGGGGAGAGTTCTACTCTAAATAGCAAGAGATTTTACTGGGAAAGCATCCTTTGTGAAGTTATGAGTCAAAATAGAAAACGTGTACAGCAGGCGCTGGGAAGCGTTTTTAAGCAATAAAAAACTGCAAATGTGTGTAAAACTCCAACCAAAGCTTTGGGATTCAAACCACTGCCTGTAATTAGTATAGAGGGGAGAGTTCTACTCTAAATAGCAAGAGATTTTACTGGGAAAGCATCCTTTGTGAAGTTATGAGTCAAAATAAAAAAAAAAGTGTACAGCAGGCGCTGGGAAGCGTTTTTAAGCAATAAAAAACTGCAAATGTGTGTAAAACTCCAACCAAAGCTTTGGGATTCAAACCACTGCCTGTAACTAGTATAAAGGGGAGAGTTCTACTCTAAATAGCAAGAGATTTTACTGGGAAAGCATCCTTTGTGAAGTTATGAGTCAAAATAGAAAACGTGTACAGCAGGCGCTGGGAAGCGTTTTTAAGCAATAAAAAACTGCAAATGTGTGTAAAACTCCAACCAAAGCTTTGGGATTCAAACCACTGCCTGTAACTAGTATAAAGGGGAGAGTTCTACTCTAAATAGCAAGAGATTTTACTGGGAAAGCATCCTTTGTGAAGTTATGAGTCAAAATAGAAAACGTGTACAGCAGGCGCTGGGAAGCGTTTTTAAGCAATAAAAAACTGCAAATGTGTGTAAAACTCCAACCAAAGCTTTGGGATTCAAACCACTGCCTGTAACTAGTATAAAGGGGAGAGTTCTACTCTAAATAGCAAGAGATTTTACTGGGAAAGCATCTTTTGTGAAGTTATGAGTCAAAATAAAAAAAAGTGTACAGCAGGCGCTGGAAGCGTTTTTAAGCAATAAAAAACTGCAAATGTGTGTAAAACTCCAACCAAAGCTTTGGGATTCAAACCACTGCCTGTAACTAGTATAAAGGGGAGAGTTCTACTCTAAATAGCAAGAGATTTTACTGGGAAAGCATCTTTTGTGAAGTTATGAGTCAAAATAAAAAAAAGTGTACAGCAGGCGCTGGGAAGCGTTTTTAAGCAATAAAAAACTGCAAATGTGTGTAAAACTCCAACCAAAGCTTTGGGATTCAAACCACTGCCTGTAACTAGTATAAAGGGGAGAGTTCTACTCTAAATAGCAAGAGATTTTACTGGGAAAGCATCCTTTGTGAAGTTATGAGTCAAAATAGAAAACGTGTACAGCAGGCGCTGGGAAGCGTTTTTAAGCAATAAAAAACTGCAAATGTGTGTAAAACTCCAACCAAAGCTTTGGGATTCAAACCACTGCCTGTAACTAGTATAAAGGGGAGAGTTCTACTCTAAATAGCAAGAGATTTTACTGGGAAAGCATCCTTTGTGAAGTTATGAGTCAAAATAGAAAAAAGTGTACAGCAGGCGCTGGAAGCGTTTTTAAGCAATAAAAAACTGCAAATGTGTGTAAAACTCCAACCAAAGCTTTGGGATTCAAACCACTGCCTGTAACTAGTATAAAGGGGAGAGTTCTACTCTAAATAGCAAGAGATTTTACTGGGAAAGCATCCTTTGTGAAGTTATGAGTCAAAATAGAAAACGTGTACAGCAGGCGCTGGGAAGCGTTTTTAAGCAATAAAAAACTGCAAATGTGTGTAAAACTCCAACCAAAGCTTTGGGATTCAAACCACTGCCTGTAACTAGTATAAAGGGGAGAGTTCTACTCTAATAAGCAAGAGAGTTTACTGGGAAAGCATCCTTTGTGAAGTTATGAGTCAAAATAAAAAAAAAGTGTACAGCAGGCGCTGGGAAGCGTTTTTAAGCAATAAAAAACTGCAAATGTGTGTAAAACTCCAACCAAAGCTTTGGGATTCAAACCACTGCCTGTAACTAGTATAAAGGGGAGAGTTCTACTCTAAATAGCAAGAGATTTTACTGGGAAAGCATCCTTTGTGAAGTTATGAGTCAAAATAGAAAACGTGTACAGCAGGCGCTGGGAAGCGTTTTTAAGCAATAAAAAACTGCAAATGTGTGTAAAACTCCAACCAAAGCTTTGGGATTCAAACCACTGCCTGTAACTAGTATAAAGGGGAGAGTTCTACTCTAAATAGCAAGAGATTTTACTGGGAAAGCATCCTTTGTGAAGTTATGAGTCAAAATAGAAAAACGTGTACAGCAGGCGCTGGGAAGCGTTTTTAAGCAATAAAAAACTGCAAATGTGTGTAAAACTCCAACCAAAGCTTTGGGATTCAAACCACTGCCTGTAACTAGTATAAAGGGGAGAGTTCTACTCTAAATAGCAAGAGATTTTACTGGGAAAGCATCCTTTGTGAAGTTATGAGTCAAAATAGAAAACGTGTACAGCAGGCGCTGGGAAGCGTTTTTAAGCAATAAAAAACTGCAAATGTGTGTAAAACTCCAACCAAAGCTTTGGGATTCAAACCACTGCCTGTAACTAGTATAAAGGGGAGAGTTTCTACTCTAAATAGCAAGAGATTTTACTGGGAAAGCATCCTTTGTGAAGTTATGAGTCAAAATAGAAAAACGTGTACAGCAGGCGCTGGGAAGCGTTTTTAAGCAATAAAAAACTGCAAATGTGTGTAAAACTCCAACCAAAGCTTTGGGATTCAAACCACTGCCTGTAACTAGTATAAAGGGGAGAGTTCTACTCTAAATAGCAAGAGATTTTACTGGGAAAGCATCCTTTGTGAAGTTATGAGTCAAAATAGAAAAACGTGTACAGCAGGCGCTGGGAAGCGTTTTTAAGCAATAAAAAACTGCAAATGTGTGTAAAACTCCAACCAAAGCTTTGGGATTCAAACCACTGCCTGTAACTAGTATAAAGGGGAGAGTTTCTCTCTAAATAGCAAGAGATTTTACTGGGAAAGCATCCTTTGTGAAGTTATGAGTCAAAATAGAAAAAACGTGTACAGCAGGCGCTGGGAAGCGTTTTTAAGCAATAAAAAACTGCAAATGTGTGTAAAACTCCAACCAAAGCTTTGGGATTCAAACCACTGCCTGTAACTAGTATAAAGGGGAGAGTTCTACTCTAAATAGCAAGAGATTTTACTGGGAAAGCATCCTTTGTGAAGTTATGAGTCAAAATAGAAAACGTGTACAGCAGGCGCTGGGAAGCGTTTTTAAGCAATAAAAAACTGCAAATGTGTGTAAAACTCCAACCAAAGCTTTGGGATTCAAACCACTGCCTGTAACTAGTATAAAGGGGAGAGTTCTACTCTAAATAGCAAGAGATTTTACTGGGAAAGCATCCTTTGTGAAGTTATGAGTCAAAATAGAAAACGTGTACAGCAGGCGCTGGGAAGCGTTTTTAAGCAATAAAAAACTGCAAATGTGTGTAAAACTCCAACCAAAGCTTTGGGATTCAAACCACTGCCTGTAACTAGTATAAAGGGGAGAGTTCTACTCTAAATAGCAAGAGATTTTACTGGGAAAGCATCCTTTGTGAAGTTATGAGTCAAAATAGAAAACGTGTACAGCAGGCGCTGGGAAGCGTTTTTAAGCAATAAAAAAACTGCAAATGTGTGTAAAACTCCAACCAAAGCTTTGGGATTCAAACCACTGCCTGTAACTAGTATAAAGGGGAGAGTTCTACTCTAAATAGCAAGAGATTTTACTGGGAAAGCATCCTTTGTGAAGTTATGAGTCAAAATAAAAAAAGTGTACAGCAGGCGCTGGGAAGCGTTTTTAAGCAATAAAAAACTGCAAATGTGTGTAAAACTCCAACCAAAGCTTTGGGATTCAAACCACTGCCTGTAACTAGTCTAAAGGGAAGAGTTCTCCTCCAAATAGCAAGAGATTTTACTGGGAAAGCATCTTTTGTGAAGTTATGAGTCAAAATTAAAAAAAAGTGTACAGCAGGCGCTGGGAAGCGTTTTTAAGCAATAAAAAACTGCAAATGTGTGTAAAACTCCAACCAAAGCTTTGGGATTCAAACCACTGCCTGTAATTAGTATAGAGGGGAGATTTCTTCTCTAATAAGCAAGAGATTTTACTGGGAAAGCATCCTTTGTGAAGTTATGAGTCAAAATAGAAAACGTGTACAGCAGGCGCTGGGAAGCGTTTTTAAGCAATAAAAAACTGCAAATGTGTGTAAAACTCCAACCAAAGCTTTGGGATTCAAACCACTGCCTGTAACTAGTATAAAGGGGAGAGTTCTACTCTAAATAGCAAGAGATTTTACTGGGAAAGCATCCTTTGTGAAGTTATGAGTCAAAATAGAAAAACGTGTACAGCAGGCGCTGGGAAGCGTTTTTAAGCAATAAAAAACTGCAAATGTGTGTAAAACTCCAACCAAAGCTTTGGGATTCAAACCACTGCCTGTAACTAGTATAAAGGGGAGAGTTTACTCTAAATAGCAAGAGATTTTACTGGGAAAGCATCCTTTGTGAAGTTATGAGTCAAAATAGAAAAACGTGTACAGCAGGCGCTGGGAAGCGTTTTTAAGCAATAAAAAACTGCAAATGTGTGTAAAACTCCAACCAAAGCTTTGGGATTCAAACCACTGCCTGTAACTAGTATAAAGGGGAGAGTTCTACTCTAAATAGCAAGAGATTTTACTGGGAAAGCATCCTTTGTGAAGTTATGAGTCAAAATAGAAAACGTGTACAGCAGGCGCTGGGAAGCGTTTTTAAGCAATAAAAAACTGCAAATGTGTGTAAAACTCCAACCAAAGCTTTGGGATTCAAACCACTGCCTGTAACTAGTATAAAGGGGAGAGTTCTACTCTAAATAGCAAGAGATTTTACTGGGAAAGCATCCTTTGTGAAGTTATGAGTCAAAATAGAAAACGTGTACAGCAGGCGCTGGGAAGCGTTTTTAAGCAATAAAAAACTGCAAATGTGTGTAAAACTCCAACCAAAGCTTTGGGATTCAAACCACTGCCTGTAACTAGTATAAAGGGGAGAGTTCTACTCTAAATAGCAAGAGATTTTACTGGGAAAGCATCCTTTGTGAAGTTATGAGTCAAAATAGAAAACGTGTACAGCAGGCGCTGGGAAGCGTTTTTAAGCAATAAAAAACTGCAAATGTGTGTAAAACTCCAACCAAAGCTTTGGGATTCAAACCACTGCCTGTAACTAGTATAAAGGGGAGAGTTCTACTCTAAATAGCAAGAGATTTTACTGGGAAAGCATCCTTTGTGAAGTTATGAGTCAAAATAGAAAACGTGTACAGCAGGCGCTGGGAAGCGTTTTTAAGCAATAAAAAACTGCAAATGTGTGTAAAACTCCAACCAAAGCTTTGGGATTCAAACCACTGCCTGTAACTAGTATAGAGGGGAGAGTTTCTACTCTAATAAGCAAGAGATTTTACTGGGAAAGCATCCTTTGTGAAGTTATGAGTCAAAATAAAAAAACGTGTACAGCAGGCGCTGGGAAGCGTTTTTAAGCAATAAAAAACTGCAAATGTGTGTAAAACTCCAACCAAAGCTTTGGGATTCAAACCACTGCCTGTAACTAGTATAAAGGGGAGAGTTCTACTCTAAATAGCAAGAGATTTTACTGGGAAAGCATCCTTTGTGAAGTTATGAGTCAAAATAGAAAACGTGTACAGCAGGCGCTGGGAAGCGTTTTTAAGCAATAAAAAACTGCAAATGTGTGTAAAACTCCAACCAAAGCTTTGGGATTCAAACCACTGCCTGTAATTAGTATAGAGGGGAGATTTCTTCTCTAATAAGCAAGAGATTTTACTGGGAAAGCATCTTTTGTGAAGTTATGAGTCAAAATAAAAAAAAAGTGTACAGCAGGCGCTGGGAAGCGTTTTTAAGCAATAAAAAACTGCAAATGTGTGTAAAACTCCAACCAAAGCTTTGGGATTCAAACCACTGCCTGTAACTAGTATAAAGGGGAGAGTTCTACTCTAAATAGCAAGAGATTTTACTGGGAAAGCATCCTTTGTGAAGTTATGAGTCAAAATAGAAAACGTGTACAGCAGGCGCTGGGAAGCGTTTTTAAGCAATAAAAAACTGCAAATGTGTGTAAAACTCCAACCAAAGCTTTGGGATTCAAACCACTGCCTGTAACTAGTATAAAGGGGAGAGTTCTACTCTAAATAGCAAGAGATTTTACTGGGAAAGCATCTTTGTGAAGTTATGAGTCAAAATAGAAAACGTGTACAGCAGGCGCTGGGAAGCGTTTTTAAGCAATAAAAAACTGCAAATGTGTGTAAAACTCCAACCAAAGCTTTGGGATTCAAACCACTGCCTGTAACTAGTATAAAGGGGAGAGTTCTACTCTAAATAGCAAGAGATTTTACTGGGAAAGCATCCTTTGTGAAGTTATGAGTCAAAATAGAAAACGTGTACAGCAGGCGCTGGGAAGCGTTTTTAAGCAATAAAAAACTGCAAATGTGTGTAAAACTCCAACCAAAGCTTTGGGATTCAAACCACTGCCTGTAACTAGTATAAAGGGGAGAGTTCTACTCTAAATAGCAAGAGATTTTACTGGGAAAGCATCCTTTGTGAAGTTATGAGTCAAAATAAAAAAAGTGTACAGCAGGCGCTGGGAAGCGTTTTTAAGCAATAAAAAACTGCAAATGTGTGTAAAACTCCAACCAAAGCTTTGGGATTCAAACCACTGCCTGTAACTAGTATAAAGGGGAGAGTTCTACTCTAAATAGCAAGAGATTTTACTGGGAAAGCATCCTTTGTGAAGTTATGAGTCAAAATAGAAAAACGTGTACAGCAGGCGCTGGGAAGCGTTTTTAAGCAATAAAAAACTGCAAATGTGTGTAAAACTCCAACCAAAGCTTTGGGATTCAAACCACTGCCTGTAACTAGTATAAAGGGGAGAGTTCTACTCTAAATAGCAAGAGATTTTACTGGGAAAGCATCCTTTGTGAAGTTATGAGTCAAAATAGAAAACGTGTACAGCAGGCGCTGGGAAGCGTTTTTAAGCAATAAAAAACTGCAAATGTGTGTAAAACTCCAACCAAAGCTTTGGGATTCAAACCACTGCCTGTAATTAGTATAGAGGGGAGATTTCTACTCTAAATAGCAAGAGATTTTACTGGGAAAGCATCCTTTGTGAAGTTATGAGTCAAAATAAAAAAAAAGTGTACAGCAGGCGCTCGGGAAGCGTTTTTAAGCAATAAAAAACTGCAAATGTGTGTAAAACTCCAACCAAAGCTTTGGGATTCAAACCACTGCCTGTAACTAGTATAAAAGGGAGAGTTCTCCTCTAAATAGCAAGAGATTTTACTGGAAAAGCATCTTTTGTGAAGTTATGAGTCAAAATAGAAAATGTGTACAGCAGGCGCTGGGAAGCGTTTTTAAGCAATAAAAAACTGCAAATGTGTGTAAAACCCCAACCAAAGCTTTGGGATTCAAACCACTGCCTGTAATTAGTATAGAGGGGAGAGTTCTACACTAAAAAGCAAGAGATTTTACTGGGAAAGCATCTTTTGTGAAGTTATGAGTCAAAATAAAAAAAAAAGTGTACAGCAGGCGCTGGGAAGCGTTTTTAAGCAATAAAAAACTGCAAATGTGTGTAAAACTCCAACCAAAGCTTTGGGATTCAAACCACTGCCTGTAACTAGTATAAAGGGGAGAGTTCTACTCTAAATAGCAAGAGATTTTACTGGGAAAGCATCCTTTGTGAAGTTATGAGTCAAAATAGAAAACGTGTACAGCAGGCGCTGGGAAGCGTTTTTAAGCAATAAAAAACTGCAAATGTGTGTAAAACTCCAACCAAAGCTTTGGGATTCAAATCACTGCCTGTAACTAGTATAAAGGGGAGAGTTCTACTCCAAATAGCAAGAGATTTTACTGGGAAAGCATCCTTTGGGAAGTTATGAGTCAAAATATAAAACATGTACAGCAGGTGCTCGGGAAGCGTTTTTAAGCAATAAAAAACTGCAAATGTGTGTAAAACTCCAACCAAAGCTTTGGGATTCAAACCACTGCCTGTAACTAGTATAAAGGGGAGAGTTCTACTCTAAATAGCAAGAGATTTTACTGGGAAAGCATCTTTTGTGAAGTTATGAGTCAAAATTGAAAAAAAGTGTACAGCAGGCGCTGGAAAGCGTTTTTAAGCAATAAAAAACTGCAAATGTGTGTAAAACTCCAACCAAAGCTTTGGGATTCAAACCACTGCCTGTAACTAGTATAAAGGGGAGAGTTCTACTCTAAATAGCAAGAGATTTTACTGGGAAAGCATCCTTTGTGAAGTTATGAGTCAAAATAGAAAACGTGTACAGCAGGCGCTGGGAAGCGTTTTTAAGCAATAAAAAACTGCAAATGTGTGTAAAACTCCAACCAAAGCTTTGGGATTCAAACCACTGCCTGTAACTAGTATAGAGGGGAGATTTCTTCTCTAATAAGCAAGAGATTTTACTGGGAAAGCATCTTTTGTGAAGTTATGAGTCAAAATAAAAAAAAGTGTACAGCAGGCGCTGGGAAGCGTTTTTAAGCAATAAAAAACTGCAAATGTGTGTAAAACTCCAACCAAAGCTTTGGGATTCAAACCACTGCCTGTAACTAGTATAAAGGGGAGAGTTCTACTCTAAATAGCAAGAGATTTTACTGGGAAAGCATCCTTTGTGAAGTTATGAGTCAAAATAGAAAACGTGTACAGCAGGCGCTGGGAAGCGTTTTTAAGCAATAAAAAACTGCAAATGTGTGTAAAACTCCAACCAAAGCTTTGGGATTCAAACCACTGCCTGTAATTAGTATAGAGGGGAGAGTTTCTTCTCTAATAAGCAAGAGATTTTACTGGGAAAGCATCTTTTGTGAAGTTATGAGTCAAAATAGAAAAAATGTACAGCAGGCGCTGGGAAGCGTTTTTAAGCAATAAAAAACTGCAAATGTGTGTAAAACTCCAACCAAAGCTTTGGGATTCAAACCACTGCCTGTAACTAGTATAAAGGGGAGAGTTCTACTCTAAATAGCAAGAGATTTTACTGGGAAAGCATCCTTTGTGAAGTTATGAGTCAAAATAGAAAACGTGTACAGCAGGCGCTGGGAAGCGTTTTTAAGCAATAAAAAACTGCAAATGTGTGTAAAACTCCAACCAAAGCTTTGGGATTCAAACCACTGCCTGTAATTAGTATAGAGGGGAGATTTCTTCTCTAATAAGCAAGAGATTTTACTGGGAAAGCATCTTTTGTGAAGTTATGAGTCAAAATAAAAAAAAGTGTACAGCAGGCGCTCGGAAGCGTTTTTAAGCAATAAAAAACTGCAAATGTGTGTAAAACTCCAACCAAAGCTTTGGGATTCAAACCACTGCCTGTAACTAGTATAAAGGGGAGAGTTCTACTCTAAATAGCAAGAGATTTTACTGGGAAAGCATCCTTTGTGAAGTTATGAGTCAAAATAGAAAAACGTGTACAGCAGGCGCTGGGAAGCGTTTTTAAGCAATAAAAAACTGCAAATGTGTGTAAAACTCCAACCAAAGCTTTGGGATTCAAACCACTGCCTGTAACTAGTATAAAGGGGAGAGTTCTACTCTAAATAGCAAGAGATTTTACTGGGAAAGCATCCTTTGTGAAGTTATGAGTCAAAATAGAAAACGTGTACAGCAGGCGCTGGGAAGCGTTTTTAAGCAATAAAAAACTGCAAATGTGTGTAAAACTCCAACCAAAGCTTTGGGATTCAAACCACTGCCTGTAACTAGTATAAAGGGGAGAGTTCTACTCTAAATAGCAAGAGATTTTACTGGGAAAGCATCCTTTGTGAAGTTATGAGTCAAAATAGAAAACGTGTACAGCAGGCGCTGGGAAGCGTTTTTAAGCAATAAAAAACTGCAAATGTGTGTAAAACTCCAACCAAAGCTTTGGGATTCAAACCACTGCCTGTAACTAGTATAGAGGGGAGAGTTTCTTCTCTAATAAGCAAGAGATTTTACTGGGAAAGAATCATTTGTGAAGTTATGAGTCAAAATAAAAGAAAAGTGTACAGCAGGCGCTGGGAAGCCTTTTTAAGCAATAAAAAACTGCAAATATGTGTAAAACTCCAACCAAAGCTTTGGGATTCAAAAAACTGCCTGTAATGAGTATAAAGGGGAGAGTTCGACTCTAAATAGCCAGAGATTTTACTGGGAAACCATCCTTTGTGAAGTTATGAGTCAAAATAAAAAAAAGTGTACAGCAGGGGCTGGGAAGCGTTTTTAAGCAATAAAAAACTGCAAATGTGTGTAAAACTCCAACCAAAGCTTTGGGATTCAAAACACTGCCTGTAACTAGTATAAAGGGTGAGAGTTCTACTCTAAATAGCCAGAGATTTTACTGGGAAAGCATCCTTTGTGAAGTTATGAGTCAAAATAGAAAACGTGTACAGCAGGCGCTGGGAAGCGTTTTTAAGCAATAAAAAACTGCAAATGTGTGTAAAACTCCAACCAAAGCTTTGGGATTCAAACCACTGCCTGTAACTAGTATAGAGGGGAGAGTTTCTACTCTAAATAGCAAGAGATTTTACTGGGAAAGTATCTTTTGTGAAGTTATGAGTCAAAATAATAAAAGTGTACAGGAGGCGCTGGAAAGCGTTTTTAAGCAATAAAAAACTGCAAATGTGTGTAAAACTCCAACCAAAGCTTTGGGATTCAAACCACTGTCTGTAACTAGTATGTAGGGGAGAGTTCTACTCTAAATAGCAAGAGATTTTACTGGGAAAGCATCCTTTGTGAAGTTATGAGTCAAAATAGAAAACGTGTACAGCAGGCGCTGGGAAGCGTTTTTAAGCAATAAAAAACTGCAAATGTGTGTAAAACTCCAACCAAAGCTTTGGGATTCAAACCACTGCCTGTAACTAGTATAAAGGGGAGAGTTCTACTCTAAATAGCAAGAGATTTTACTGGGAAAGCATCCTTTGTGAAGTTATGAGTCAAAATAGAAAACGTGTACAGCAGGCGCTGGGAAGCGTTTTTAAGCAATAAAAAACTGCAAATGTGTGTAAAACTCCAACCAAAGCTTTGGGATTCAAACCACTGCCTGTAACTAGTATAGAGGGGAGAGTTTCTTCTCTAATAAGCAAGAGATTTTACTGGGAAAGAATCATTTGTGAAGTTATGAGTCAAAATAAAAGAAAAGTGTACAGCAGGCGCTGGGAAGCGTTTTTAAGCAATAAAAAACTGCAAATGTGTGTAAAACTCCAACCAAAGCTTTGGGATTCAAACCACTGCCTGTAACTAGTATAAAGGGGAGAGTTCTACTCTAAATAGCCAGAGATTTTACTGGGAAAGCATCCTTTGTGAAGTTATGAGTCAAAATAGAAAACGTGTACAGCAGGCGCTGGGAAGCGTTTTTAAGCAATAAAAAACTGCAAATGTGTGTAAAACTCCAACCAAAGCTTTGGGATTCAAACCACTGCCTGTAACTAGTATAAAGGGGAGAGTTCTACTCTAAATAGCAAGAGATTTTACTGGGAAAGCATCCTTTGTGAAGTTATGAGTCAAAATAGAAAAACGTGTACAGCAGGCGCTGGGAAGCGTTTTTAAGCAATAAAAAACTGCAAATGTGTGTAAAACTCCAACCAAAGCTTTGGGATTCAAACCACTGCCTGTAACTAGTATAAAGGGGAGAGTTCTACTCTAAATAGCAAGAGATTTTACTGGGAAAGCATCCTTTGTGAAGTTATGAGTCAAAATAGAAAACGTGTACAGCAGGCGCTGGGAAGCGTTTTTAAGCAATAAAAAACTGCAAATGTGTGTAAAACTCCAACCAAAGCTTTGGGATTCAAACCACTGCCTGTAACTAGTATAAAGGGGAGAGTTCTACTCTAAATAGCAAGAGATTTTACTGGGAAAGCATCCTTTGTGAAGTTATGAGTCAAAATAGAAAACGTGTACAGCAGGCGCTGGAAGCGTTTTTAAGCAATAAAAAACTGCAAATGTGTGTAAAACTCCAACCAAAGCTTTGGGATTCAAACCACTGCCTGTAACTAGTATAAAGGGGAGAGTTCTACTCTAAATAGCAAGAGATTTTACTGGGAAAGCATCCTTTGTGAAGTTATGAGTCAAAATAGAAAACGTGTACAGCAGGCGCTGGGAAGCGTTTTTAAGCAATAAAAAACTGCAAATGTGTGTAAAACTCCAACCAAAGCTTTGGGATTCAAACCACTGCCTGTAACTAGTATAGAGGGGAGAGTTCTTCTCTAATAAGCAAGAGATTTTACTGGGAAAGCATCTTTTGTGAAGTTATGAGTCAAAATTAAAAAAAAGTGTACAGCAGGCGCTGGGAAGCGTTTTTAAGCAATAAAAAACTGCAAATGTGTGTAAAACTCCAACCAAAGCTTTGGGATTCAAACCACTGCCTGTAACTAGTATAAAGGGGAGAGTTCTACAATAAATAGCAAGAGATTTTACTGGGAAAGCATCCTTTGTGAAGTTATGAGTCAAAATAGAAAACGTGTACAGCAGGCGCTGGGAAGCGTTTTTAAGCAATAAAAAACTGCAAATGTGTGTAAAACTCCAACCAAAGCTTTGGGATTCAAACCACTGCCTGTAACTAGTCTAAAGGGGAGAGTTCTCCTCTAAATAGCAAAAGATTTTACTGGGAAAGCATCCTTTGTGAAGTTATGAGTCAAAATCGAAAACGTGTACAGCAGGCGCTGGGAAGTGTTTTTAAGCAATAAAAAACTGCAAATGTATGTAAAACTCCAACCAAAGCTTTGGGATTCAAACCCCTGTCTGTAATTAGTATAGAGGGGAGATTTCTTCTCTAATAAGCAAGAGATTTTACTGGGAAAGCATCCTTTGTGAAGTTATGAGTCAAAATAAGAAAAGTGTACAGCAGGCGCTGAGAAGCGTTTTTAAGCAATAAAAAACTGCAAATGTGTGTAAAACTCCAACCAAAGCTTTGGGATTCAAAAAACTGCCTGTAACTAGTATAAAGGGGAGAGTTCTACTCTAAATAGCAAGAGATTTTACTGGGAAAGCATCCTTTGTGAAGTTATGAGTCAAAATAGAAAACGTGTACAGCAGGCGCTGGGAAGCGTTTTTAAGCAATAAAAAACTGCAAATGTGTGTAAAACTCCAACCAAAGCTTTGGGATTCAAACCACTGCCTGTAACTAGTATAAAGGGGAGAGTTCTACTCTAAATAGCAAGAGATTTTACTGGGAAAGCATCCTTTGTGAAGTTATGAGTCAAAATAGAAAACGTGTACAGCAGGCGCTGGGAAGCGTTTTTAAGCAATAAAAAACTGCAAATGTGTGTAAGACTCCAACCAAAGCTTTGGGATTCAAACCACTGCCTGTAACTAGTATAAAGGGGAGAGTTTGACTCTAAATAGTAAGAGATTTTACTGGGATAGCATCCTTTGTGAAGTTATGAGTCAAAATAGAAAACGTGTACAGCAGGCGCTGGGAAAAGTTTTTAAGCAATAAAAAATAGCAAATGTGTGTAAAACTCCAACCAAAGCTTTGGGATTCAATCCACTCCCTGTAACTAGTATAAAGGGGAGAGTTCTACTCTAAATAGCAAGAGATTTAACTTGGAAAGCATCCTTTGTGAAGTTATGAGTCAAAAGAGAAAACGTGTACAGCAGGTGCTGGCAAGCGTATTTAAGAAATAAAAACTCCAAATGTGTATAAAACGCCAACCAAAGCTTTTGGATTCAAACCACTGCCTGTAACTAGTATAAAGGGGAGAGTTCTACTCTAAATAGCAAGAGATTTTACTGGGAAAGCATCCTTTGTGAAGTTATGAGTCAAAATAGAAAACGTGTACAGCAGGCGCTGGGAAGCGTTTTTAAGCAATAAAAAACTGCAAATGTGTGTAAAACTCCAACCAAAGCTTTGGGATTCAAACCACTGCCTGTAACTAGTATAAAGGGGAGAGTTCTACTCTAAATAAGCAAGAGATTTTACTGGGAAAGCATCCTTTTGTGAAGTTATGAGTCAAAATAAAAAAAAAGTGTACAGCAGGCGCTGGGAAGCGTTTTTAAGCAATAAAAAACTGCAAATGTGTGTAAAACTCCAACCAAAGCTTTGGGATTCAAAACACTGCCTGTAGCTAGTATAAAGGGGAGAGTTCTACAATAAATAGCAAGAGATTTTACTGGGAAAGCATCCTTTGTGAAGTTATGAGTCAAAATAGAAAACGTGTACAGCAGGCGCTGGGAAGCGTTTTTAAGCAATAAAAAACTGCAAATGTGTGTAAAACTCCAACCAAAGCTTTGGGATTCAAACCACTGCCTGTATTTAGTAGAGAGGGTAGATTTCTTCTCTAATAAGCAAGAGATTTTACTGGGAAAGCATCTTTTATGAAGTTATGAGTCAAAATAAAAAAAAGTGTACAGCAGCCGCTCAGAAGCGTTTTTAAGAAATAAAAAACTGCAAATGTGTGTAAAACTCCAACCAAAGCTTTGGGATTCAAACCACTGCCTGTAACTAGTATAAAGGGGTGAGTTCTACTCTAAATAGCAAGAGATTTTACTGGGAAAGTATCCTTTGTGAAGTTATGAGTCAAAATAGAAAACGTGTACAGCAGGCGCTGGGAAGCGTTTTTAAGCAATAAAAAACTGCAAATGTGTGTAAAACTCCAACCAAAGCTTTGGGATTCAAACCACTGACTGTAATTAGTATAGAGGGGAGATTTCTTCTCTAATAAGCAAGAGATTTTACTGGGAAAGCATCTTTTGTGAAGTTATGAGTCAAAATTAAAAAAAAGTGTACAGCAGCCGCTCAGAAAGCGTTTTTAAGCAATAAAAAACTGCAAATGTGTGTAAAACTCCAACCAAAGCTTTGGGATTCAAACCACTGCCTGTAACTAGTATAAAGGGGAGAGTTTGACTCTAAATAGCAAGAGATTTTACTGGGAAAGCATCCTTTGTGAAGTTATGAGTCAAAATAGAAAACGTGTACAGCAGGCGCTGGGAAGCGTTTTTAAGCAATAAAAAACTGCAAATGTGTGTAAAACCCCAACCAAAGCTTTGGGATTCAGACCACTGCCTGTAACTAGTATAAAGGGGAGAGTTCTACAATAAATAGCAAGAGATTTTATTGGGAAAGCATCCTTTGTGAAGTTATGAGTCAAAATAGAAAACGTGTACAGCAGGCGCTGAAAAGCGTTTTTAAGCAATAAAAAACTGCAAATGTGTGTAAAACTCCAACCAAAGCTTTGGGATTCAAAAAACTGCCTGTAACTAGTATAAAGGTGAGAGTTCTACTCTAAATAGCCAGAGATTTTACTGGGAAAGCATCCTTTCTGAAGTTATTGGTCAAAATAGAAAATGTGTACAGCAGGCGCTGAAAAGCGTTTTGAAGCAATAAAAAACTGCAAAAGTGTGTAAAACTCCAACCAAAGCTTTGGGATTCAAAAAACTGCCTGTAACTAGTATAAAGGTGAGAGTTCTACTCTAAATAGCCAGACATTTTACTGGGAAAGCATCCTTTGTGAAGTTATTGGTCAAAATAGAAAACGTGTACAGCAGGCGCTGAAAAGCGTTTTTAAGCAATAAAAAACTGCAAATGTGTGTAAAACTCCAACCAAAGCTTTGGGATTCAAACCACTGCCTGTAACTAGTATAAAGGGGAGAGTTCTACTCTAAATAGCAAGAGATTTTACTGGGAAAGCATCCTTTGTGAAGTTATGAGTCAAAATAGAAAACGTGTACAGCAGGCGCTGGGAAGCGTTTTTAAGCAATAAAAAACTGCAAATGTGTGTAAAACTCCAACCAAAGCTTTGGGATTAAAACCACTGATTGTAATTAGTATAGAGGGGAGATTTCTTCTCTAATAAGCAATAGATTTTACTGGGAAAGCATCTTTTGTGAAGTTATGAGTCAAAATAAAAAAAAAGTGTACAGCAGGCGCTGGGAAGCGTTTTTAAGCAATAAAAAACTGCAAATGTGTGTAAAACTCCAACCAAAGCTTTGGGATTCAAACCACTGCCTGTAACTAGTATAAAGGGGAGAGTTCTACTCTAAATAGCAAGAGATTTTACTGGGAAAGCATCGTTTGTGAAGTTATGAGTCAAAATAGAAAACGTGTACAGCAGGCGCTGGGAAGCGTTTTTAAGCAATAAAAAACAGCAAATGTCTGTAAAACTCCAACAAAAGCTTTGGGATTCAAACCACTGCCTGTAACTAGAATAAAGGGGAGAGTTCTCCTCTAAATAGCAAAAGATTTTACTGGGAAAGCATCCTTTGTGAAGTTATGAGTCAAAATAGAAAACGTGTACAGCAGGCGCTAGGAAGCGTTTTTAAGCAATAAAAAACAACAAATGTCTGTAAAACTCCAACAAAAGCTTTGGGATTCAAACCACTGCCTGTAACTACAATAAAGGGGAGAGTTCTACTCTAAATAGCAAGAGACTTTACTGGGAAAGCATCTTTTGTGAAGTTATGAGTCAAAATAAAAAAAAAGTGTACAGCAGCCGCTCAGAAAGCGTTTTTAAGCAATAAAAAACTGCAAATGTGTGTAAAACTCCAACCAAAGCTTTGGGATTCAAACCACTGCCTGTAACTAGTATAAAGGGGAGAGTTTGACTCTAAATAGCAAGAGATTTTACTGGGAAAGCATCCTTTGTGAAGTTATGAGTCAAAATAGAAAACGTGTACAGCAGGCGCTGGAAGCGTTTTTTTGAAAGTTAACTCGGCAAAATGGGGGGTTATAATAATACCTACGGTGGGTTCATTCCACTGTATGGATTTTGTGAGAGAGGGGAGAAGGATGATGATCGTTTAAGAATGAGAGGGGAAGGGAAAGAATAGGTTTGGGTTGGGTGGTAGGATATATTGAATTTTTTGGGACTGAAATAGAGGTTTAGGGGGTAATCTTTAATTTAAGAATATTGTGGGGTTTTAGAATTAATTAAGGGGTTGATTTTTAGAAGGAAAGTTAGGAGTTGGGGTGTGGGATTAGGAGTTTGTAATTTGGGGGTAGGTTTTGATGAAGGGGGTTGGTGGGGGATTTTGTTTTTAGGGTATATAGAGGTTTTAGGGGGGTTATTGTTTTTTAGATTTGGGGGTTTTAGAATTAATTTGAGGGGGTAGATTTTTTAGGAAGGTTAGTGTGTTTGGTTGGAGTAGAGTTTGTGAATTGTGGGGTAGGTTTGATGAAGGGGGGTTGGTGGGGGATTTTGTTTTTAGGGTATATAAGGGTTTGAGGGGGGTTATTGTTTTTTAGGATTTGGGGGTTTTAGAATTAATTTAGGGGGTAGATTTTTTAGGAAGGTTAGTGTGTTTGGTTGGGAGTAGAGTTTGTAATTGTGGGGTAGGTTTATGAAGGGGGGTTGGGTGGGATTTTGTTTTTAGGGTATATGAGGTTTTAGGGGGGGTTGATTGTTTTTTAGGATTTGGGGGTTTTAGAATTAATTTAGGGGGTAGATTTTTAGAAGGGTTAGTGTGTTTGTTGGAGTAGAGTTTGTAATTGTGGGGTAGGTTTGATGAAGGGGGGTTGGTGGGGGATTTTGTTTTTAGGGTATGATGAAGGTTTTAGGGGGGTTATTGTTTTTTAGGGATTTGGGGGTTTTAGAATTAATTTAGGGGGTAGATTTTTTAGAAGGTTAGTGTGTTTGGGTTGGGGAGTAGAGTTTGTGAATGTTGGGGTAGGGTTTATGAAGGGGGGTTGGTGGGATTTTGTTTTTAGGGGTATATGGAGAGGTTTTGAGGGGGGTTGATTGTTTTTTAGATTTGGGGGTTTTAGAATTAATTTAGGGGGTAGATTTTTTAGAAGGGTTAGTGTGTTTGGTTGGGAGTAGAGTTTGTAATTGTGGGGTAGTTTATGAAGGGGGGTTGGTGGGGATTTTGTTTTTAGGGTATATGAGAGGTTTTAGGGGGGGTTATTGTTTTTTAGGATTTGGGGGTTTTAGATTAATTTAGGGGGGTAGATTTTTAGGAAGGGTTAGTGTGTTTGGGTTGGGAGTAGAGTTTGTGAATTTGGGGTAGGGTTTGATGAAGGGGGGGTTGGGTGGGGGGATTTTGTGTTTTAGGGTATGATGAGAGGTTTTAGGGGGGGTTATTGTTTTTTAGGATTTGGGGGGTTTTAGAATTAATTTGAGGGGGGTAGGATTTTTTAGGAAGGGTTAGTGTGTTTGGGTTGGGAGTAGAGTTTGTATTGTGTGGGGTAGGGTTTGATGAAGGGGGGTTGGGTGGGGATTTTGTGTTTTAGGGTATGATGAGAGGGTTTTAGGGGGGGTTGATTGTTTTTAGGATTTGGGGGGTTTTAGAATTAATTTGAGGGGGGTAGATTTTTTAGGAAGGGTTAGTGGTGTTTGGGTGTGGGGAGTAGAGTTTGTGATTTGTGGGGGTAGGGTTTATGAAGGGGGGGTTGGTGGGGGATTTTGTTTTTAGGGTATATGGAAGGTTTTGAGGGGGGTTGATTGTTTTTTAGGATTTGGGGGGTTTTAGAATTAATTTAGGGGGGGTAGATTTTTTAGGGAAGGTTAGTGTGTTTGGGTTGGGAGTAGAGTTTGTGATTGTGGGGGTAGGGTTTGATGAAGGGGGGGTGGGGTGGGGATTTTGTTTTTAGGGTATATGAGAGGTGTTTTGAGGGGGGTTGATTGTTTTTAGGATTTGGGGGGGTTTTAGAATTAATTTGAGGGGGGGTTGATTTTTTTAGAAGGGTTAGTGTGTTTGGGGGTTGGAGTAGAGTTGTGTATGTGTGGGGTTAGGGGTTTGATGAAGGGGGGTTGGGTGGGGGATTTTGTTTTTAGGGGTATGATGAGAGGTTTTGAGGGGGGGTTATTGTTTTTAGATTTGGGGGGGGTTTTAGAATTAATTTAGGGGGGTAGATTTTTTAGAAGGGTTAGTGTGTTTGGGTGTGGGGAGTAGAGTTTGTATTGTGTGGGGTAGGGTTTGATGAAGGGGGGTTGGTGGGGATTTTGTTTTTAGGGGTATGATGAGAGGTTTTGAGGGGGGGGTTGATTGTTTTTTAGGATTTGGGGGGGGTTTTAGAATTAATTTGAGGGGGTATATTTTTAGGAAGGGTTAGTGTGTTTGGGTTGGAGTAGAGTTTGTGAATGTTGGGGGTAGGGGTTTGATGAAGGGGGTTGGGTGGGGGATTTTGTTTTTAGGGGTATGATGAGAGGTTTTGAGGGGGGTTATTGTTTTTTAGGATTTGGGGGGGTTTTAGAATTAATTTGAGGGGGGTAGATTTTTAGAAGGTTAGTTGTTTGGTGATGTGTTTATATTTTAGCAAGAGATTTTACTGGGAAAGCATACTTTGTGAGTTTATTGGTCAAAATAAAAACGTGTACACAGGCGCTGAAAAGGCGTTTTTAAGCAATAAAAAAACTGCAAATTGTGTGTAAAACTCCAACCAAAGCTTTGGGACTCAAAAAACTTGCCTGTAACTAGTATAAAGGTGAGAGGTCTACTCTAAATAGTCACGGAGATTTTACTGGGAAAGACATCCTTTTTTGAAGTTCATTGGTCAAAATAGAAATAGGTGGACAGCAGGCGGCTGAAAAGCGTTTTTAAGCAATATAAAACTGCAAATGTGTAAAACTCCAACCAAAGCTTTGGGACTCAAAAAACTGCCTGTAACTAGTATAAAGGTGAGAGTTCTACTCTAAATAGCCAGAGATTTTACTGGGAAAGCATCCTTTCTGAAGTTATTGGTCAAAATAGAAAACGTGTACAGCAGGCGCTGAAAAGCGTTTTTAAGCAATAAAAAACTGCAAATGTGTGTAAAACTCCAACCAAAGCTTTGGGACTCAAAAAACTGCCTGTAACTAGTATAAAGGTGAGAGTTCTACTCTAAATAGCCAGAGATTTTACTGGGAAAGCATCCTTTTTGAAGTTATTGGTCAAAATAGAAAACGTGTACAGCAGGCGCTGAAAAGCGTTTTAAGCAATAAAAAACTGCAAATGTGTGTAAAACTCCAACCAAAGCTTTGGGACTCAAAAAACTGCCTGTAACTAGTATAAAGGTGAGAGTTCTACTCTAAATAGCCAGAGATTTTACTGGGAAAGCATCCTTTTTGAAGTTATTGGTCAAAATAGAAAACGTGTACAGCAGGCGCTGAAAAGCGTTTTTAAGCAATAAAAAACTGCAAATGTGTGTAAAACTCCAACCAAAGCTTTGGGACTCAAAAAAACTGCCTGTAACTAGTATAAAGGTGAGAGTTCTACTCTAAATAGCCAGAGATTTTACTGGGAAAGCATCCTTTTGAAGTTATTGGTCAAAATAGAAAACGTGTACAGCAGGCGCTGAAAAGCGTTTTTAAGCAATAAAAAACTGCAAATGTGTGTAAAACTCCAACCAAAGCTTTGGGACTCAAAAAACTGCCTGTAACTAGTATAAAGGTGAGAGTTCTACTCTAAATAGCCAGAGATTTTACTGGGAAAGCATCCTTTTTGAAGTTATTGGTCAAAATAGAAAACGTGTACAGCAGGCGCTGAAAAGCGTTTTTAAGCAATAAAAAACTGCAAATGTGTGTAAAACTCCAACCAAAGCTTTGGGACTCAAAAAACTGCCTGTAACTAGTATAAAGGTGAGAGTTCTACTCTAAATAGCCAGAGATTTTACTGGGAAAGCATCCTTTTGAAGTTATTGGTCAAAATAGAAAACGTGTACAGCAGGCGCTGAAAAGCGTTTTTAAGCAATAAAAAACTGCAAATGTGTGTAAAACTCCAACCAAAGCTTTGGGACTCAAAAAACTGCCTGTAACTAGTATAAAGGTGAGAGTTCTACTCTAAATAGCCAGAGATTTTACTGGGAAAGCATCCTTTTGAAGTTATTGGTCAAAATAGAAAACGTGTACAGCAGGCGCTGAAAAGCGTTTTTAAGCAATAAAAAACTGCAAATGTGTGTAAAACTCCAACCAAAGCTTTGGGACTCAAAAAACTGCCTGTAACTAGTATAAAGGTGAGAGTTCTACTCTAAATAGCCAGAGATTTTACTGGAAAGCATCCTTTTGAAGTTATTGGTCAAAATAGAAAACGTGTACAGCAGGCGCTGAAAAGCGTTTTTAAGCAATAAAAAACTGCAAATGTGTGTAAAACTCCAACCAAAGCTTTGGGACTCAAAAAACTGCCTGTAACTAGTATAAAGGTGAGAGTTCTACTCTAAATAGCCAGAGATTTTACTGGGAAAGCATCCTTTTTGAAGTTATTGGTCAAAATAGAAAACGTGTACAGCAGGCGCTGAAAAGCGTTTTTAAGCAATAAAAAACTGCAAATGTGTGTAAAACTCCAACCAAAGCTTTGGGACTCAAAAAACTGCCTGTAACTAGTATAAAGGTGAGAGTTCTACTCTAAATAGCCAGAGATTTTACTGGGAAAGCATCCTTTTTGAAGTTATTGGTCAAAATAGAAAACGTGTACAGCAGGCGCTGAAAAGCGTTTTTAAGCAATAAAAAACTGCAAATGTGTGTAAAAACTCCAACCAAAGCTTTGGGACTCAAAAAACTGCCTGTAACTAGTATAAAGGTGAGAGTTCTACTCTAAATAGCCAGAGATTTTACTGGGAAAGCATCCTTTTTGAAGTTATTGGTCAAAATAGAAAACGTGTACAGCAGGCGCTGAAAAGCGTTTTTAAGCAATAAAAAACTGCAAATGTGTGTAAAACTCCAACCAAAGCTTTGGGACTCAAAAAACTGCCTGTAACTAGTATAAAGGTGAGAGTTCTACTCTAAATAGCCAGAGATTTTACTGGGAAAGCATCCTTTTGAAGTTATTGGTCAAAATAGAAAACGTGTACAGCAGGCGCTGAAAAGCGTTTTTAAGCAATAAAAAACTGCAAATGTGTGTAAAACTCCAACCAAAGCTTTGGGACTCAAAAAACTGCCTGTAACTAGTATAAAGGTGAGAGTTCTACTCTAAATAGCCAGAGATTTTACTGGGAAAGCATCCTTTTGAAGTTATTGGTCAAAATAGAAAACGTGTACAGCAGGCGCTGAAAAGCGTTTTTAAGCAATAAAAAACTGCAAATGTGTGTAAAACTCCAACCAAAGCTTTGGGACTCAAAAAACTGCCTGTAACTAGTATAAAGGTGAGAGTTCTACTCTAAATAGCCAGAGATTTTACTGGGAAAGCATCCTTTTGAAGTTATTGGTCAAAATAGAAAACGTGTACAGCAGGCGCTGAAAAGCGTTTTTAAGCAATAAAAAACTGCAAATGTGTGTAAAACTCCAACCAAAGCTTTGGGACTCAAAAAACTGCCTGTAACTAGTATAAAGGTGAGAGTTCTACTCTAAATAGCCAGAGATTTTACTGGAAAGCATCCTTTTTGAAGTTATTGGTCAAAATAGAAAACGTGTACAGCAGGCGCTGAAAAGCGTTTTTAAGCAATAAAAAACTGCAAATGTGTGTAAAACTCCAACCAAAGCTTTGGGACTCAAAAAACTGCCTGTAACTAGTATAAAGGTGAGAGTTCTACTCTAAATAGCCAGAGATTTTACTGGGAAAGCATCCTTTTGAAGTTATTGGTCAAAATAGAAAACGTGTACAGCAGGCGCTGAAAAGCGTTTTTAAGCAATAAAAAACTGCAAATGTGTGTAAAACTCCAACCAAAGCTTTGGGACTCAAAAAACTGCCTGTAACTAGTATAAAGGTGAGAGTTCTACTCTAAATAGCCAGAGATTTTACTGGAAAGCATCCTTTTTGAAGTTATTGGTCAAAATAGAAAACGTGTACAGCAGGCGCTGAAAAGCGTTTTTAAGCAATAAAAAACTGCAAATGTGTGTAAAACTCCAACCAAAGCTTTGGGACTCAAAAAACTGCCTGTAACTAGTATAAAGGTGAGAGTTCTACTCTAAATAGCCAGAGATTTTACTGGGAAAGCATCCTTTTTGAAGTTATTGGTCAAAATAGAAAACGTGTACAGCAGGCGCTGAAAAGCGTTTTTAAGCAATAAAAAACTGCAAATGTGTGTAAAACTCCAACCAAAGCTTTGGGACTCAAAAAACTGCCTGTAACTAGTATAAAGGTGAGAGTTCTACTCTAAATAGCCAGAGATTTTACTGGGAAAGCATCCTTTTGAAGTTATTGGTCAAAATAGAAAACGTGTACAGCAGGCGCTGAAAAGCGTTTTTAAGCAATAAAAAACTGCAAATGTGTGTAAAACTCCAACCAAAGCTTTGGGACTCAAAAAACTGCCTGTAACTAGTATAAAGGTGAGAGTTCTACTCTAAATAGCCAGAGATTTTACTGGGAAAGCATCCTTTTTGAAGTTATTGGTCAAAATAGAAAACGTGTACAGCAGGCGCTGAAAAGCGTTTTTAAGCAATAAAAAACTGCAAATGTGTGTAAAACTCCAACCAAAGCTTTGGGACTCAAAAAACTGCCTGTAACTAGTATAAAGGTGAGAGTTCTACTCTAAATAGCCAGAGATTTTACTGGGAAAGCATCCTTTTTGAAGTTATTGGTCAAAATAGAAAACGTGTACAGCAGGCGCTGAAAAGCGTTTTTAAGCAATAAAAAACTGCAAATGTGTGTAAAACTCCAACCAAAGCTTTGGGACTCAAAAAACTGCCTGTAACTAGTATAAAGGTGAGAGTTCTACTCTAAATAGCCAGAGATTTTACTGGGAAAGCATCCTTTTTGAAGTTATTGGTCAAAATAGAAAACGTGTACAGCAGGCGCTGAAAAGCGTTTTTAAGCAATAAAAAACTGCAAATGTGTGTAAAACTCCAACCAAAGCTTTGGGACTCAAAAAACTGCCTGTAACTAGTATAAAGGTGAGAGTTCTACTCTAAATAGCCAGAGATTTTACTGGGAAAGCATCCTTTTGAAGTTATTGGTCAAAATAGAAAACGTGTACAGCAGGCGCTGAAAAGCGTTTTTTAAGCAATAAAAAAACTGCAAATGTGTGTAAAACTCCAACCAAAGCTTTGGACTCAAAAAACTGCCTGTAACTAGTATAAAGGTGAGAGTTCTACTCTAAATAGCCAGAGATTTTACTGGGAAAGCATCTTTTTGAAGTTATGGTCAAAATAGAAAACGTGTACAGCAGCGCTGAAAAGCGTTTTTTAAGCAATAAAAAACTGCAAATGTGTGTAAAACTCCAACCAAGCTTTGGGACTCAAAGAACTGCCTGTAACTAGTATAAAGGTGAGAGTTCTACTCTAAATAGCCAAGATTTTACTGGGAAAGCATCCTTTTTGGAAGTTATTGGTCAAAATAAATACGTGTACAGCAGGCGCTGAAAAGCGTTTTTAAGCTATAAAAAACTGCAAATGTGTGTAAAAACTCCAACCAAAAGCTTTGGACTCAAAAAACTGCCTGTAACTAGTATAAAGGTGAGAGTTCTACTCTAAATAGCAAGAGATTTTACTGGAAAGCATCCTTTTGAAGGGTATTGTCAAAATAGAAAACGTGTACAGCAGGCGCTGAAAAGCGTTTTTAAGCAATAAAAAACTGCAAATTGTGTAAAACTCCAACCAAAGCTTTGGGACTCAAAAAACTGCCTGTAACTAGTATAAAGGTGAGAGTTCTACTCTAGAATAGCCAAAGATTTTACGGGAAAGCATCCTTTTTGAAGGTATTGGTCAAAATAGAAAACGTGTACAGCAGGCGCTGAAATGCGGTTTTTAAGCAATAAAAAACTGCAAATGTGTGTAAAACTCCTACCAAAGCTTTGGACTCAAAAAAACTGCCTGTAACTAGTATGAAAGGTGAGAGTTCTACTCTAAATAGCCAAGATTTTACTGGAAAGCATCCGTTTTTGAAGTTATTGGTCAAAATAGAAAAACGTGTACAGGACAGGAGCGCTGAGAAAGCGTTTTTTAAGCAATAAAAAACTGCAAATGGTGTAAAACTTCCAACCAAAGCTTTGGGACTCAAAAAACTGCCTGTAACTAGTATAAAGAGTAGAGTTCTACTCTAAATAGCCAAGAGATTTTACTGGAGAAAGCATCCTTTCCTGGAGTTATTGGTCAAATAGAAAACGTGTACAGCAGGCTCTGAAAAGCGTTTTTAAAGCAATAAAAAACTGCAAATGGTTGTAAAACTCCAACCAAAGCTTTGGGACTCAAAAAACTGCCTGTAACTAGATAAAGGTGAGAGGTTCCTACTCTAAATAGCCAGAGGATTGACTGGGTAAAGCATCCTTTTTGGAAGTATTGGTCAAAATAGAAAACTGTACAGGCAGGCTCTGAAAAGCGTTTTTAGAGCAATAACAAACTGCAAATGGTGTAAAACTCCTACCAAAGCTTTGGGACTGCAAAAAACTGCCTGTAACTACTATAGAAGGTGAGAGGTTCTACTCTAGAATAGCCAGAGATTTTACTGGGAAAGCATCCTTTGTGAAGTTTTTGGTCAAAATAGAAAACGGGTACAGCATGCGCTGAGAAAGCGTTTTAAGCAATAAAAAACCTGCAAATTGTGTGTAAAACTCCCACCAAAGCTTTTGGGACTCAAAAAACTGCCTGTAACTAGTATAAAGGTGAGAGTTCTACTCTGAATAGCCAAGAGATTTTACTGGGAAAGCATGCCTTTTTGAAGTTATTGGTCTAAATAGAAAACGGTACAGCAGCGCTGAAAAGCGTTTTAAGCAATAAAAAACTGCAAATGTGTGTAAAACTCCATCCAATGCTTTGGGACTTCAAAAAACTGCCTGTAACTAGTATAAAGGTGAGAGTTCTACTCTAATTAGCCAGAGATTTTACTGGTGAAAGCATCCTTTTGAGGTTATTGGTCAAAATAAAAACGTTGTACAGCAGGCGCTGAAAGGCGTTTTTTAAGCATATAAAACTGCAAAGTGTGTGTAAAACTCCAACCAAAGCTTTGGGATTCAAACCACTGCCTGTAACTAGTATAAAGGGGAGAGTTCTACTCTAAATAGCAAGAGATTTTACTGGGAAAGCATCCTTTGTGAAGTTATGAGTCAAAATAGAAAAACGTGTACAGCAGGCGCTGGGAAGCGTTTTTAAGCAATAAAAAACTGCAAATGTGTGTAAAACTCCAACCAAAGCTTTGGGATTCAAAACCACTGCCTGTAACTAGTATAAAGGGGAGAGTTCTACTCTAAATAGCAAGAGATTTTACTGGGAAAGCATCCTTTGTGAAGTTATGAGTCAAAATAGAAAAACGTGTACAGCAGGCGCTGGGAAGCGTTTTTAAGCAATAAAAAACTGCAAATGTGTGTAAAACTCCAACCAAAGCTTTGGGATTCAAACCACTGCCTGTAACTAGTATAAAGGGGAGAGTTCTACTCTAAATAGCAAGAGATTTTACTGGGAAAGCATCCTTTGTGAAGTTATGAGTCAAAATAGAAAACGTGTACAGCAGGCGCTGGGAAAGCGTTTTTAAGCAATAAAAAACTGCAAATGTGTGTAAAACTCCAACCAAAGCTTTGGGATTCAAAACCACTGCCTGTAACTAGTATAAAGGGGAGAGTTCTACTCTAAATAGCAAGAGATTTTACTGGGAAAGCATCCTTTGTGAAGTTATGAGTCAAAATAGAAAAACGTGTACAGCAGGCGCTGGAAGCGTTTTTAAGCAATAAAAAACTGCAAATGTGTGTAAAACTCCAACCAAAGCTTTGGGATTCAAAAAACTGCCTGTAACTAGTATAAAGGGGAGAGTTCTACTCTAAATAGCAAGAGATTTTACTGGGAAAGCATCCTTTGTGAAGTTATGAGTCAAAATAGAAAACGTGTACAGCAGGCGCTGGGAAGCGTTTTTAAGCAATAAAAAACTGCAAATGTGTGTAAAACTCCAACCAAAGCTTTGGGATTCAAACCACTGCCTGTAACTAGTATAAAGGGGAGAGTTCTACTCTAAATAGCAAGAGATTTTACTGGGAAAGCATCCTTTGTGAAGTTATGAGTCAAAATAGAAAAACGTGTACAGCAGGCGCTGGGAAGCGTTTTTAAGCAATAAAAAACTGCAAATGTGTGTAAAACTCCAACCAAAGCTTTGGGATTCAAACCACTGCCTGTAACTAGTATAAAGGGGAGAGTTCTACTCTAAATAGCAAGAGATTTTACTGGGAAAGCATCCTTTGTGAAGTTATGAGTCAAAATAGAAAACGTGTACAGCAGGCGCTGGGAAGCGTTTTTAAGCAATAAAAAACTGCAAATGTGTGTAAAACTCCAACCAAAGCTTTGGGATTCAAACCACTGCCTGTAACTAGTATAAAGGGGAGAGTTCTACTCTAAATAGCAAGAGATTTTACTGGGAAAGCATCCTTTTGTGAAGTTATGAGTCAAAATAGAAAAACGTGTACAGCAGGCGCTGGAAGCGTTTTTAAGCAATAAAAAACTGCAAATGTGTGTAAAACTCCAACCAAAGCTTTGGGATTCAAACCACTGCCTGTAACTAGTATAAAGGGGAGAGTTCTACTCTAAATAGCAAGAGATTTTACTGGGAAAGCATCCTTTGTGAAGTTATGAGTCAAAATAGAAAACGTGTACAGCAGGCGCTGGGAAGCGTTTTTAAGCAATAAAAAACTGCAAATGTGTGTAAAACTCCAACCAAAGCTTTGGGATTCAAACCACTGCCTGTAACTAGTATAAAGGGGAGAGTTTCTACTCTAAATAGCAAGAGATTTTACTGGGAAAGCATCCTTTGTGAAGTTATGAGTCAAAATAGAAAAACGTGTACAGCAGGCGCTGGGAAGCGTTTTTAAGCAATAAAAAACTGCAAATGTGTGTAAAACTCCAACCAAAGCTTTGGGATTCAAACCACTGCCTGTAACTAGTATAAAGGGAGAGTTCTACTCTAAATAGCAAGAGATTTTACTGGGAAAGCATCCTTTGTGAAGTTATGAGTCAAAATAGAAAACGTGTACAGCAGGCGCTGGGAAAGCGTTTTTAAGCAATAAAAAACTGCAAATGTGTGTAAAACTCCAACCAAAGCTTTGGGATTCAAAAACTGCCTGTAACTAGTATAAAGGGGAGTTCTACTCTAAATAGCAGAGATTTTACTGGGAAAGCATCCTTTGTGAAGTTATGAGTCAAAATAGAAAAAGTGTACAGCAGGCGCTGGAAAGCGTTTTTAAGCAATAAAAAACTGCAAATGTGTGTAAAACTCCAACCAAAGCTTTGGGATTCAAACCACTGCCTGTAACTAGTATAAAGGGGAGAGTTCTACTCTAAATAGCAAGAGATTTTACTGGGAAAGCATCCTTTGTGAAGTTATGAGTCAAAATAGAAAACGTGTACAGCAGGCGCTGGGAAGCGTTTTTAAGCAATAAAAAACTGCAAATGTGTGTAAAACTCCAACCAAAGCTTTGGGATTCAAACCACTGCCTGTAACTAGTATAAAGGGTGAGAGTTCTACTCTAAATAGCAAGAGATTTTACTGGGAAAGCATCCTTTGTGAAGTTATGAGTCAAAATAGAAAAACGTGTACAGCAGGCGCTGGGAAGCGTTTTTAAGCAATAAAAAACTGCAAATGTGTGTAAAACTCCAACCAAAGCTTTGGGATTCAAAACACTGCCTGTAACTAGTATAAAGGGAGAGTTCTACTCTAAATAGCAAGAGATTTTACTGGGAAAGCATCCTTTGTGAAGTTATGAGTCAAAATAGAAAAACGTGTACAGCAGGCGCTGGGAAAGCGTTTTTAAGCAATAAAAAACTGCAAATGTGTGTAAAACTCCAACCAAAGCTTTGGTATTCAAAAAAACTGCCTGTAACTAGTATAAAGAGGAGAGTTCTACTCTAAATAGCAAGAGATTTTACTGGGAAAGCATCCTTTGTGAAGTTATGAGTCAAAATAGAAAACGTGTACAGCAGGCGCTGGGAAGCGTATTTAAGCAATAAAAAACTGCAAATGTGTGTAAAACTCCAACCAAAGCTTTGGGATTCAAAACACTGCCTGTAACTAGTATAAAGGGGAGAGTTCTACTCTAAATAGCAAGAGATTTTACTGGGAAAGCATCCTTTGTGAAGTTATGAGTCAAAATAGAAAACGTGTACAGCAGGCGCTGGGAAGCGTTTTTAAGCAATAAAAAACTGCAAATGTGTGTAAAACTCCAACCAAAGCTTTGGGATTCAAAACACTGCCTGTAGCTAGTATAAAGGGGAGAGTTCTACTCTAAATAGCAAGAGATTTTACTGGGAAAGCATCCTTTGTGAAGTTA
>NW_026903625.1:0-2651 GCF_024500385.1 Phyllopteryx taeniolatus
TATATGACTCTGCACTCATTGTAGTAGTCTCGCCACGCTGCACTATTTGCATATCTGTTGTTGACCAATACTGGCCACTCATGCTAGTAGCATCTGCTCCAATTGCACACTGAAGAGAATCTACATTTGCACAATAAACGTTGTCCCAGATTATCGCACTACTCGCTTGAAGTCTCGGCGCCCTTTGCACAATGGTCATTGCACCGGACTATTGCAATGTTAGTCTTTCGAACTGCTCTAAATGCTAGAGGACTCTGCATCTTTTTGCACAATTGTCCAAAAAAAGGCACGGTGGCCGACTGGTTAGAGCGTCAGCCTCACAGTTCTGAGGTGCGGGGTTCAATCCCCGTCCCCGCCTGTGTGGAGTTTGCATGTTCTCCCCGTGCCTGCGTGGGTTTTCTCCGGGCACTCCGGTTTCCTCCCACATCCCAAAAACATGCATTAATTGGAGACTCTAAATTGCCCGTAGGCATGACTGTGAGTGCGAATGGTTGTTAGTTTCTATGTGCCCTGCGATTGGCTGGCAACCAGTTCAGGGTGTACCCCGCCTCCTGCCCGATGACAGCTGGGATAGGCTCCAAGCACGCCCGCGAACCTAGTGAGGAGAAGCGGCTCAGAAAATGAATGGATGGATGTCCAAAAAAAATGAACCGGCATTACGATAGCTAGCAACCCTAAATTGCTCAGTGACTGTTTTTTGTCAACGTCTTTATGTCTCAAAAGTGTTCTCTGTCAATTGACTGTCTGTTGTCGTACGAGAGTGGCTCCAACTACCAAATTCCTTGTGTGTTTTTTGGACATACATGGCAAATAAAGATGACTCTGTTTCTGAAGAGTTGGTGACCAGGATGTGGAGGGGCCCAAGGAGATTTGCAGGCTCTTTGTCTGAGTTTTGGCAGCGTGCAAAGTTCTCAATTCGCTCGGTGTGTTAACTTGTCAAAATCTATGATCTAGCACATATTGTTAGTTAGAATGAGTTTGGCATCAGTCCACACAAAAAACTCCAAAATAGACCAGGCCAACAATTGGAGAAATAAAAAATGACGCGATCCCTCCTATTTTTAAGGCGAAATTTGATATTTTTAATATAAAATGTTGCTTTTCAGGTAACCATGTGGCTTACGGCCATACTACCCTGAGAACGCCCGATCTGTCCGATCTCGGAAGCCTAAGCAGGGGCGGGGCCTGGTTAGTACTTGGATGGGAGACCGCCAGGGAATACCAGGTGCTGTAAGCTTTTTCACTTTAGATTCTCGTGAATCGTTTTCTTATCGGTGGTTTACCTAAATTATAATGCAGTCATTGCTCTCTCTTATGACTTACCATCTCTTTATTAGAGACAGAATCTTCACGTACCTTTTTTAAACATCCCGTATCTCCTTTTCCGACAGTAAAAAAAAAAAAAATCTATACACACATATATCTACATAGATATATATATATATCATATATATATTAGTCTATCCCGTGATCCGTCACGAATTTATCACATCAGTGCATTTTAATTCGCTCGAGGCTAAGGATATCGAAGGTATGGATCTTTAAATGATACGTAATTATTGCACATTATTGTGTGGACCTCAAGCCCCAGGTTTTATGAACCCGAACCACTTCCGAGGAATACATTACAGTCGAGTGAATGGCAGTATTAGAAGAGTAGCTTAGATAAATTCAATCAGAATCAGCAGAATAAAAATCAGAATCTATATTTGCGAGTATGTCAGAAACATACAGGAATTTGTCTCCGGAACTTGGAGCCCTCTCGTGCGAACGGATAGCCATTTGACAGAAAATACTATGGAGACATAATCACATGAGACCAAAGTACAGAGAATCACCACTGAGCAATGAAAGGTTAGCGGTAGATGATGGTCAGTCAATGCCAAATTTTGTGTTATTTTTTATTTTTTGACAATTGTGCAAATGATGCAGAGTCCTCTAGCAATTTAGAGCAATTTGAAATGACTGATCGAGCAATAATCTGGTACAGTGACAATGTGCAAAACGTGAAGAGACATACGAGAAAATTAAGCAGTATAAAGCGAATCGTAGTGCGATAATCTGGAACAGTGTCCATTGTGCTAAGGTGCAGATACTTCTCAACCACATGAGAGGCCAGTATTGGTCAACAACAGATATGCAAATTGTGACAGAGTGGCGAGGACTACTACAGTGAATGCTACGGAATAATGTATAATTGGCCCGACAAGAGTGGGACAACAATCTCAAGACAAATTGGGCAGCATGTTACAATGCAATTGTAAGTGAACTGTTTAAGAAGTTAACGTAAGCGGGACGAAGGTGTTGAATGTCTGCTATTTTTGTTTGCATTGTTCGATAGCACTTGCCTGGGGGAAGGAGCTGGAAGAAGACAATTATTATGACTCGTGCACTCATTGTAGTAGTCGTCTTCCACGCTGCACTATTTTGCATACTGTTGTTGACACAAATACTTGCCACTCATTGCTAGTAGCATCTGCTCCAATTGCACACTGAAGAGAATCTACATTTGCACAATAAACGTTGTCCCAGATTATCGCACTACTCGCTTGAAGTCTCGGCGCCCTTTGCACAATGGTCATTGCACCGGACTATTGCAATATTAGTCTTTCGAACTGCTCTAAATGCTAGAGGACTCTGCATCTTTTTGC
>NW_026903626.1:0-2640 GCF_024500385.1 Phyllopteryx taeniolatus
TAAGATTTGAACAAACGATCGGTGGGAATCCAGCTTTCAGGGGAGGCCTCTTCCAAGCCTCTCGGAGGTCGTGGGGCCGAACGGCGAGCGTCAAAGCTCTCGGTTTCGCTCCAGTAGTAGGGCTTTGACTAAATTGTAACATGACGACCGATGTGATTTTGGCAGGACTTTTTAGCGCTTGCTTTTGAGCTAGTGGGCTAAGATTTGAAACAAACGATCGGTGGGAATCCAGCTTTCAGGGGAGGCCTCTTCCAAGCCTCTCGGAGGTCGTGGGGCCGAACGGCGAGCGTCAAAGCTCTCGGTTTCGCTCCAGTAGTAGGCCTTTGACTAAATTGTAACATGACGACGATGTGATTTTGGCAGGACTTTTAGCGCTTCCTTTTGAGCTAGTGGGCTAAGATTTGAAACAAACGATCGGTGGGAATCCAGCTTTCAGGGGAGGCCTCTTCCAATGCTCTCGGAGGTCGTGGGGCCGAACGGCGAGCGTCAAGCTCTCGGTTTCGCTCCAGTAGTAGGCCTTTGACTAAATTGTAACATGACGACCTATGTGATTTTGGCAGGACTTTTTAGCGCTTACTTTTGAGCTAGTGGGCTAAGATTTGAAACAAACGATCGGTGGGAATCCAGCTTTCAGGGGAGGCCTCTTCCAAGCCTCTCGGAGGTCGTGGGGCCGAACGGCGAGCGTCAAAGCTCTCGGTTTCGCTCCAGTAGTAGGCCTTTGACAAATTGTAACATGACGACCTATGTGATTTTGGAAGGACTTTTTAGCGCTTCCTTTTGCAGCTAGTGGGCTAAGATTTGAAACAAACGATCGGTGGGAATCCAGCTTTCAGGGGAGGCCTCTTCCAAGCCTCTCGGAGGTCGTGGGGCCGAACGGCGAGCGTCAAAGCTCTCGGTTTCGCTCCAGTAGTAGGCCTTTGACTAATTTGTAACATGACGACCTATGTGATTTTGGCAGGACGTTTTAGCGCTTGCTTTTGAGCTAGTGGGCTAAGATTTGAAACAAACGATCGGTGGGAATCCAGCTTTCAGGGGAGGCCTCTTCAACCCTCTCGGAGGTCGTGGGGCCGAACGGCGAGCGTCAAAGCTCTCGGTTTCGCTCCAGTAGTAGGCCTTTGACTAAATTGTAACATGACGACCGAAGTGATTTTGGCAGGAATTTTTAGCGCTTGCTTTTGAGCTAGTGGGCTAAGATTTTGACACAAACGATCGGTGGGAATCCAGCTTTCAGGGGAGGCCTCTTCCAAGGCTCTCGGAGGTCGTGGGGCCGAACGGCGAGCGTCAAAGCTCTCGGTTTCGCTCCAGTAGTAGGCCTTTGACTAAATTGTAACATGACGACCGATGTGATTTTGGCAGGACTTTTTAGCGCTTACTTTTCAGCTAGTGGGCTAAGATTTGAACAAACGATCGGTGGGAATCCAGCTTCAGGGGAGGCCTCTTCCAAGGCTCTCGGAGGTCGTGGGGCCGAACGGCGAGCGTCAAAGCTCTCGGTTTCGCTCCAGTAGTAGGCCTTTGACTAAATTGTAACATGACGACCATGTGATTTTGGCAGGACTTTTTAGCGCTTGCTTTTGAGCTAGTGGGCTAAGATTTGAACAAACGATCGGTGGGAATCCAGCTTTCAGGGGAGGCCTCTTCCAAGCCTCTCGGAGGTCGTGGGGCCGAACGGCGAGCGTCAAAGCTCTCGGTTTCGCTCCAGTAGTAGGCCTTTGACTAAATTGTAACATGACGACCGATGTGATTTTGGCAGGACTTTTTAGCGCTTGCTTTTGAGCTAGTGGGCTAAGATTTGAACAAACGATCGGTGGGAATCCAGCTTTCAGGGGGAGGCCTCTTCCAAGCCTCTCGGAGGTCGTGGGGCCGAACGGCGAGCGTCAAAGCTCTCGGTTTCGCTCCAGTAGTAGGCCTTTGACTAAATTGTAACATGACGACCGATGTGATTTTGGCAGGACTTTTAGCGCTTGCTTTTGAGCTAGTGGGCTAGATTTGAAACAAACGATCGGTGGGAATCCAGCTTTCAGGGGAGGCTCTTCCAAGCCTCTCGGAGGTCGTGGGGCCGAACGGCGAGCGTCAAAGCTCTCGGTTTCGCTCCAGTAGTAGGCCTTTGACTAAATTGTAACATGACGACCTATGTGATTTTGGCAGGACTTTTTAGCGCTTGCTTTTTGAGCTAGTGGGCTAAGATTTGAAACAAACGATCGGTGGGAATCCAGCTTTCAGGGAGGCCTCTTCCAAGCCTCTCGGAGGTCGTGGGGCCGAACGGCGAGCGTCAAAGCTCTCGGTTTCGCTCCAGTAGTAGGCCTTTGACTAAATTGTAACATGACGACAGATGTGATTTTGGCAGGACTTTTTAGCGCTTGCTTTTGAGCTAGTGGGCTAAGATTTGAAAAAAACGATCGGTGGGAATCCAGCTTTCAGGGGAGGCCTCTTCCAAGCCTCTCGGAGGTCGTGGGGCCGAACGGCGAGCGTCAAAGCTCTCGGTTTCGCTCCAGTAGTAGGCCTTTGACTAAATTGTAACATGACGACCGATGTGATTTTGGCAGGACTTTTTAGCGCTTGCTTTTGAGATAGTGAGCTTAGATTGTAAACAAACGATCGGTGGGAATCCAGCTTTCAGGGGAGGCCTCTTCCAAGCCTCTC
>NW_026903627.1:0-2637 GCF_024500385.1 Phyllopteryx taeniolatus
CACTGTCATCGGCCTCATCAAGGACGGTGACGAGTCTGCATATCGACAGGAAGCGGAGCGGCTGGAGCTGTGGTGCGGCCGACACAACCTGGAGCTGAACACGCTCAAGACTGTAGAGATGATCGTGGACTTCAGGAGGCATCCTTCGCCACAGCTGCCCCTCACGTTGTCCAGCTGCCTTGTGTCAACCGTCGAGACCTTCAAGTTCCTGGGAATTACAATCTCTCAGGACCTGAAGTGGGCGACCAACATCAACTCCGTCCTCAAAAAGGCCCAGCAGAGGATGTACTTCCTGCGGCTTCTGAGAAAGCACGGTCTGCCACCGGAGCTGCTGAGACAGTTCTACACAGCGGTCATCGAATCAGTCCTGTGTTCTTCCATCACAGTCTGGTTTGGTGCTGCTACAAAAAAGGACAAACTCCGACTGCAACGGACAATCAAAACTGCTGAAAGGATTGTCGGTACCCCCCTACCCACCATTGAGGACTTGCACGCTGCCAGAACTAAGACAAGGGCGTGCAAAATCCTCTCAGACCCTCCGCACCCCCATCACCAGCTCTTCCAGCTCCTTCCCTCAGGTAGGCGCTACCGATCAATGCAAACTAGAACTAGTAGACATTCCAACAGCTTCTTCCCTCTTGCGATCAACTTCTTAAACACCTAACCTATAATTCCATTACAACAAGCTGGGAATTTTATGACTTGATTTCGTTGTCACATTTCTGTGGGGCCAATTATGTATTACTCGTGCACTCACTGTAGTTGTCTCGCCACGCTGCACTATTTGCATATACTGGCCACTCATGCAGAGTAGCATCTGCTCCATTTGCACACTGATTGAGGAGTATCTGTAACATTTGCACAACCATTGTCCCAGATTATCGCACTACTCGTCACTTTAAACCGCATACACTCCTTGAAGTCTCAGCGCCCTTTGCACAATGGTCATTGCACCGGACTATTGCAATATTAGTCATTCGAACTGCTCAAAGTGCTAGAGGACTCTGCATCTTTTTGCACAATTGTTTTTTGTCAATGTCTTTATGTCTCCAAAGTGTTCTCTGTAAATTGACTGTCTGCTGTCGTACTAGAGCGGCTCCAACTACCGGAGACAAATTGCTTGTGTGTTTTGGACATACTTGGCAAATAAAGATGATTCTGATTCTGATTCTGATTTATCATAACTTGACATGATGATGATGAATAGTTACATGATATCATTTGTCAATATTTATTTCAGCTTGTCAATTTTTGAAGGTGGGTTTGTGGATCAACGGGCAAGCGTGTGTATTTTTATCCAAACATAACGCAGTTTTCAAGTTATTCTCACACACACTACAAAATAGATGATTGAGAGCTTGCCACTTTTTATTTGAACACTAATAATAAGCTGGTTTTTGTATCTTGCTGACAGATGAGGAAGGCGATTTCTTTTCTTTTCCTTACTAATGACGGGGCTGACGGTTTTTCACCGTGTTCAGCCACAGTCAGCTTACCGGGGATTTCGGCAGGGTCGACTGTTGGATCCCCATAAAACTTACTCGCAGTCAAGTCATCATCCTGATAGGAAACTGCAGCACTGGCATCAGAGGATGTCAATATTGATTGGATCAAAGGCTTTTGACAGGTCCAAAACTAAATGGTCACTTAGTGGAGGGTCTCTCCTCTTTGTCTCATTTGCATGTTTAGGTTGCTGTATATTTTACCCTGTGTGCCTTTTCATTTTTTAGTGTGTGTGACCTGTCGTCCCCCGCACCCTGATATGAATCTCCGAAAGTGGATATTCTCTAGCTGGAGCTGTCGGCCTTGTCAAAACGGGCATTGTAAATAATTGGCAATAACAATTATGTTTTACTTTTCAAATAAACAGCTTGAAGCAAGCACAAGGGCGTGCAAAATCACGCCTCTTATTTGGAAAACCATGCAAGTGAGAGTGAGAACAGGTGGTAACGAACACGTTAATAAGTGTGTTTTAATAAGTTTAAATGTGCTTAAAGCATGTGAGATGTGAAAACCTTTTTTTTAACTACAACCCCAACGTTGTGTTAAACAAATAAAAACAGAATCAAATCATGTTCAACCTATATTTAATTGAATACACTACAAAGACAAGATATTTAATGTTCAAACTGTTCAACTTTATTGTTTTTAGCAAATAATCATAAACACGCAACACGTTCAAAAAAAGCTGGGATAGGGTCATGTTTACCATTGTGTTACAACACCTTTTCTTTTAACAACATTCAAAAAACGTTTGGGAACTGAGGACACTAATTGTTGAAGCTTTGTCGGTGGAATACTTTCCCATTCTTGCTTGATGTACAGCTTCAGCTGTTCAACAGTCTGGGGTCTCCGTTGTCGTCTTTTACGCTTCATAATGCGCCACACATTTTCAATGGGAGACAGTTCTGGACTGCAGGCAGGCCAGTCTAGTACCCGTACTCTTTTACGACGAAGCCACGCTGTTGTAACACGTGCAGACTGTGGTTTGGCATTGTCTTGCTGAAATAAGCAGGGGCGTCCATGAAAAAGACGTTGCTTGGATGGCAGCATATGTTTCTCCAAAACCTTTAAGTACCTTTCAGCATTAATGGTGCCTTCGCAGATGTGTAAGTTACCCATGCCAGTGGCACTAAC
>NW_026903628.1:0-2636 GCF_024500385.1 Phyllopteryx taeniolatus
AGTTCATTACGTTTACTTTGAAGATTTGTTCTTTTGAACAAAACGTTCCTGAACGAAACAACACTATATAACTAATAAATACGGGTTTATCGCAACTCCTTTCATCCAAGCTTCTCCAGCTCAGCGTCTCACCTGCCATCTGCCAGTGGATTTACAACTTTCTGACGGGCAGGACACAGCAGGTCAGGCTGGGGGAGGCCACCTCATCCACACGCAGCATAAGGTTGTGTCCTCTCTCCGCTGCTCTTCTCTCTCTACACGAACGACTGCACCTCAGCGAACCCGACTGTCAAACTCCTGAAGTTTGCAGATGACACCACTGTCATCGGCCTCATCAAGGACGGTGACGAGTCTGCATATCGACAGGAAGCGGAGCGGCTGGAGCTGTGGTGCGGCCGACACAACCTGGAGCTGAACACGTTCAAGACTGTAGAGATGATCGTGGACTTCAGGAGGCATCCTTCGCCACAGCTGCCCCTCACGTTGTCCAGCTGCCTTGTGTCAACCGTCAAGACCTTCAAGTTCCTGGGAATTACAATCTCCCAGGACCTGAAGTGGGCGACCAACATCAACTCCGTCCTCAAAAAGGCCCAGCAGAGGATGTACTTCCTGCGGCTTCTGAGAAAGCACGGCCTGCCACCGGAGCTGCTGAGACAGTTCTACACAGCGGTCATCGAATCAGTCCTGTGTTCTTCCATCACAGTCTGGTTTGGTGCTGCTACAAAAAAGGACAAACTCCGACTGCAACGGACAATCAAAACTGCTGAAAGGATTGTCGGTACCCCCCTACCCACCCTTGAGGACTTGCATGCTGCCAGAACTAAGACAAGGGCGTGCAAAATCCTCTCGGACCCTCCCCACCCCGGTCACCAGATCTTCCAGCTCCTTCCCTCAGGTAGGCGCTACCGATCAATGCAAACTAGAACTAGTAGACATTCCAACAGCTTCTTCCCCCTTGCAATCAACTTCTTAAACAGCTAACCTATAATTCCATTACAACAAGCTGGCAATTTTTTGACTTGAGTTCGTTGTCACATTTCTGTGGGGCCAATTATGTATTACTCGTGCACTCGCTGTAGTTGTCTCGCCATGCTGCACTATTTGCATATACTGGCTACTCATGCCAGAGTAGCATCTGCTCGATTTGCAGACTGATTGAGGAGTATCCGTAACATTTGCACAACCATTGTCCCAGATTATCGCACTACTCGTCACTTTAAACCGCATACACTCCTTGAAGTCTCAGCGCCCTTTGCACAATGGTCATTGCGATATTAGTCATTTGAACTGCTATAAGTGCAAGAGGACTCTGCATCTTTTTACACAATTGTTTTTTGTCAATGTCTTTATGTCTCCAAAGTGTTCTGTAAATTGACTGTCGGTTGTACTAGAGCGGCTCCAACTACCGGAGACAAATTCCTTGTGTGTTTTGGACATACTTGGCAAATAAAGATGATTCTGATTCTGATTCTGATTAACTCTCATGCACCAAGTCCGCTCTGATACAGATACAGTCGTAGGTTGCTGCTCGACACAGGCAGAACTACTTTTACGGAGTTAAAAGTCCACTCTCATTGAGGAGCTACAGCAGTCTTGTCTGGCTGCCTACAATAACTCCGACTCCCACTCCTGCATCGCACCCACAGTGGACGCACCACGAACGGAGGAGGAAGCAGAAGCGAGGCAAGTGTGTGTGTGTGTGTGCGTGTGTAAAATATGTTCTAAAAATACTTTGGTTTGGCTTGTACTGCTAGACTGTATTTTCAGCTGATGGATACCATTGTTATTGTCGTCGTAGCGGAAACGGATGCGCTATGCGCTCAGAATTACAGCATAAAATTGAAGGTAATTTAACAGGGAATATATCTGCACTTAAATGACCCCTTTCACTGTGGTGTTTTTATGTGTGTTGCATTGTATTTCAACAACTTTAACAGTTAAGTCAAATATATACTTAAGGATCCAAACCAAAAGTTGTGCTTTTTAGCTAGCTGGACGAGATCCTTCCTGTTTTCTACAATTTCCTGACGTTTACTGAGGTAAAAAAAAAAAAAAAAAAAAAAAAGACCGAATTTACTTTCCGCGCACATTATATAATTGTGCACCATTGTTGTTTTAGCATTTCCAAAGTATACATCATGAATGTGGACACTCGAGACGTAAAAAGTTACAACCAATAAGAGTTACTGTCGAGTCACTTAACGTAAATGGTCTTGAAAAAATGATTTTCTTCCAGTAAATTCGTCGTTGTCATGAACGGAACAGAGGATAGGAGCCAAAAATGCACGACTCCAAAACAAAGTGACAGTTTCAAAAAAGAGAGGTTTAATTTACGGGCAGAGGTTGGTACACAGGCAGGCAATCCAAAAAAGGCAACAGTAACCAAAAACATGAGGCAAAAAGGAGAGGTTGATAATCGGAACAGGGTCAAGTCTTACTGTGAGTCTGTGACGTGGAAACAAGGAATGCTGGAACGCGACGACAAGATACAACGAACTGGCGACGAGAGAGAATGAGATAAGGGGTTAAATACAAGGGGTAATTCGGGTGAACGAGGCACAGGTGGTGAAGATGCTCTCAGGAGCAGGTGTGTGTGAAACAGGGGGAAGACAAAAACCAGAACACACACCGATGAC
>NW_026903629.1:0-2622 GCF_024500385.1 Phyllopteryx taeniolatus
TTACTCGTGCACTCACTGTAGTTGTCTCGCCGTGCTGCACTATTTGCATATAGTGGCCACTCATGCCAGAGTAGCATCTGCTCCATTTGCACACTGATTGAGGAGTATCTGTAACATTTGCACAACCATTGTCCCAGATTATCGCAGTACTCGTCACTTTAAACCGCATACACTCCTTGAAGTCTCAGTGCCCTTTGCACAATGGTCATTGCACCGGACTATTGCGATATTAGCCATTCGAACTGAGGACTCTGCATCTTTTTGCACAATTGTTGTTTGTTGTTGTTTTTTGTCAATGTCTTTATGTCTCCAAAGTGTTCTGTAAATAAGAAAATCTAAAGCTGACTTTTTCATTACTGCTCTGAATAGTGCGAAGGGAAATTAAAAAATAACCTGGAATTATATTAAAAAACTATTGGGTGTTACACAAAATAACAAAACAAAACTAATGCAAATTCAATTAAATGGAAACATCCTGACGGAACCTCAAGTGATGGCTGATGCTTTTAACAACTACTTCATTGAATCTGTGTCAGAAATCTCTTCTAAGCTTGCAGTAAAACAAATGAAGGAATACCCTGCATTGTCTACAACGCAGTTCTTTACTATTACAAATATTACTGAGACCAAAGTTATCGATTTAATTCATTCACTCAAACCATCTAAACCAAAGGATGTTTTTGGAATGGACACGAGCATGCTCAAAGATCTAGGTTCAACTCTTGCTCCTCCTATTGCCTCAATCATTAATCTTTCAATTTCATCTGGTCACTTTCCAAAGGCCTGGAAATCTGCTATTGTTACCCCTGTCTTTAAATCCGGTGACTCAACTTCTCTGAATAACTACCGACCTATAAGCATTCTTCCGGCCATTTCCAAAGTTGCAGAAAAATGGGTGTCAGAGCAGATTGTCCATTATTTAATCAGCAGCTCCCCCTCTCTCCACGCCATGCAGTTTGGTTTCAGATCCAAGCATTCCACTGAAGTGGCTACATCCCTCTTCATTGAGAAAATAAAATCTTCTCTCGACAAGGGTGGAGTTGTAGGGGCGGTGTTCTTGGACCTCAGGAAAGCTTTTGATACAGTAAATCACTCTGTTCTTCTTACCAAGCTCTCAAAATTTAACTTCTCTCGCAAAGCTGTGAGCTGGATTGAATCATATCTGCATGACCGAACACAATCTGTATCAGTTAACAACTGCAGATCAGAGTCTCTTAGGCTAACCTCTGGAGTCCCTCAGGGATCAATATTGGGCCCCCTTTTATTTAGTCTTTATATCAACGATTTGCCCACTGTTTGCTCTGAAGCAGAGTGCGTAATGTATGCAGACGACACAGTTTTCTTTGTTCATGGTCGCTCCAAAGATACTGTTGCTGCTAAACTCACTAATACAATGTCCTGTGTCACAACTTGGTTGCAGGAGTGCTGTCTACAGCTAAACGTTTCTAAAACTGTAGGCATGTATTTCACTAAAACAAATAGAGTATCACCTGACCCCGATATACTTGTTAATGGAGAAAAAATGCAAATTGTCAGCCAATACAAATATCTTGGGTTAATAATAGATTCACAGCTTTCCTTTAAAGCCCATATTGACAAATTGTGTAAAAATATCAAATTAAACCTCGCAAATTTTCGTGCAATTCGGAATGAAATGTCAACTGAAGCTGCAAAAATTTACCTGCATTCGATGATTCTTAGTCACTTTAACTATTGCATAACCAGTTGGTCCCAGGCTGGTCAGAATGCAAAAAAACCATTGGAAGTTTTGTACAAACAAGTAATTAAAGTGATGGATAAAAAACCAAGGCACTATCATCACTGTGCAATTTTAAAAAAATACAGTCTTTTAAACTGGGACCGTCTTCACATATTTGCAGATTTAAATTTGATTTATAAAGTACTGCATGATTTGGCCCCAGCTCCTCTGGCTGAGTTCATCAGCCAAAGAAACAGCTCTGAGCGTGTCACTCGAGGCTCTGTCAGAGGTGACTGTCTCATTCCTCTGCGCAGGAGCACTTTCAGTAAGTCAGCCTGGTCAGTGAGGAGCGCTGGTGAGTGGAACTCAGTACCTAAGGAGGTTAAACTGCTTACAACACAAGGCCTTCACAAAAAAACTGAAAATGTGGCTAGTTAACACCTATAGCTGCCAACACTAAAAGACAAGTATGTTATGTTGTCTTTTTGTTATGATCAAAAAAATTATGGTTTTATTCTCTCTTAATAGTATAGTTTGGTTATGTATCCTGTATTATATTGTCTTGTAGATGTATTTTACTGCTTTTTTACATCATGGCCAGGGGACTACAGATGAAAACTAGCCTTCTGGCTAATTCTGGCTTTTTTAACCATGTGTACTTCATGTGTTTTATGAAATTGCATTGTCCCCTTTCAAAAATAAACTGAAACTGGATATTAGCCATTCGAACTGAGGACTCTGCATCTTTTTGCACAATTGTTGTTTGTTGTTAGTTTTTGTCAATGTCTTTATGTCTCCAAAGTGATCTGTAAATTGACTGTCTGTTGTACTAGAGCGGCTCCAACTACCGGAGACAAATTCCTTGTGTGTTTTGGACATACTTGGCAAATAAAGATGATTCTGATTCTGATTCTGATTTCTGA
>NW_026903630.1:0-2620 GCF_024500385.1 Phyllopteryx taeniolatus
CAGGATGTGGAGGGTACCAAGAGGATTTTGCATGCTCTTGTCTGAGTTTTGGCAGCGTGCAAGTTCTCAAATTCTCTCGTGGTGTTAACTTTTCAAAATCTATGATCTGATCACATATTTGTAGTGTTGAGAATGAGTTTGCATCATCCACACAAAAAACTCCAAAATAGACCAGCAACATTGGAGAATAAAAATGACGCGAAGGCGGCACGGTGGACTGACTGGTTAGAGCGTCAGCCTCACAGTTCTGAGGTGCGGGGTTCAATCCCCGTCCCCGCCTGTGTGGAGTTTGCATGTTCTCCCCGTGCCTGCGTGGGTTTTCTCCGGGCACTCGGTTTCCTCCACATCCAAAAACATGCATTATTGGAGACTCTAAATTGCCGTAGGCATGACTGTGAGTGCGAATGGTTGTTAGTTTCTATGTGCCTGCGATTGGCTGGCAACCAGTTCAGGGTGTACCCCGCCTCTGCCGATGACAGCTGGGATAGGCTCCAGCACGCCGCGACTGTGAGGAGAAGCGGCTCAGAAAATGGATGGATGGATGGAAATGACGCGATCCGCTCGATATTTTTAAGCGAAATTTGATATTTTTTAAATATAAAATGTTGCTTTTCAGGTAACCATGTGGCTTACGGCCATACTACCCTGAGAACGCCCGATCTCGTCTGATCTCGGAAGCTAAGCAGGGGCGGGCCTGGTTAGTACTTGGATGGGAGACTGCCTGGGAATACCAGGTGCTGTAAGCTTTTTCACTTTAGATTCTCGTGGAATCGTTTTCTTATCGGTGGTTGACCTAAATTATAATGCAGTCATTCTCTCTCTTATGACTTACCATCTCTTTATTAGGAGACAGAATCTTCACGTACCTTTTTTAAACATCCCGTATCTCCTTTTCCGACAGTATCTATACACACATATATCTACATATATATATTATATATATTATATATATATATTAGTATCCGTGATACGTCACGATTTTATCACATCAGTGCTTTTAATTCGCTCGAGGCTAAGGATCGAAGGTATGGATCTTTAAATGATACGTAATTATTGCACATTATTGTGTGGACCTCAAAGCCACGGTTTATGAACCGAACCACTTCCGAGGATACATTACAGTCGAGTGAATGGCAGTATTAGAAGGAGTAGATTAGATAAATTCATCGAATCAGCAGAATTAAAATCAGAATCTATATTTGCCGAGTATGTCAGAAACATACAAGGAATTTGTCTCCGGTACTTGGAGCCCCTCTCGTGCGATAACGGATAGCCATTTGACAGAAAATACTTTGGAGACATAATCACATGAGACCAAAGTACAGAGAATCACTGAGCAATGAAAGGTTAGCGGTAATGTGGTCATGTCAATGCAAATTTTGTGTTATTTTTTGACAATTGTGCAAATGATGCAGAGTCCTCTAGCAATTTAGAGCAATTTGAAATGACTGATCGAGCAATAATCTGGTACAGTGACAATTGTGCAAAACGTGAAGAGACTTTGAGAAATTTAAGCAGTATAAAGCGAATCGTAGTGCGATAATCTGAACTGTGTCCATTGTGCAAATGGTTGCAGATACTTCTCAACCACATGAGGTGGCCAGTATTGGTCAACAACAGATATGCAAATTGTGCAGAGTGGCGAGACTACTACAGTGAATGCACGAATAATGTATAATTGGCCCGACAGAGATGGGACAACAATCTCAAGACAAATTGGCAGCATGTTACAATGCAATTGTAAGTGAACTGTTTAAGAAGTTAACGGTAAGCGGGACGAAAGTGTTGGAATGTCTGCTAGTTTTTGTTTGCATTGTTCGATAGCACTTGCCTGGGGGAAGGAGCTGGAAGAAGACAATTATATATGACTCGTGCACTCATTGTAGTAGTCTCGCCACGCTGCACTATTTGCATATCTGTTGTTGACCAATACTGGCCACTCATGCTAGTAGCATCTGCTCCAATTGCACACTGAAGAGAATCTACATTTGCACAATAAACGTTGTCCCAGATTATCGCACTACTCGCTTGAAGTCTCGGCGCCCTTTGCACAATGGTCATTGCACCGGACTATTGCAATATTAGTCTTTCGAACTGCTCTAAATGCTAGAGGACTCTGCATCTTTTTGCACAATTGTCCAAAAAAAATGAACCGGCATTACGATAGCTAGCAACCCTAAATTGCTCAGTGACTGTTTTTTGTCAACGTCTTTATGTCTCAAAAGTGTTCTCTGTCAATTGACTGTCTGTTGTCGTACGAGAGTGGCTCCAACTACAAATTCCTTGTGTGTTTTTTGGACATACATGGCAAATAAAGATGACTCTGTTTCTGAAGAGTTGGTGACCAGGATGTGGAGGGTCCAGAGGATTTTGCATGCTCTTGTCTGAGTTTTGGCAGCGTGCAAGTCTCAAATTCTCTCGTGTGTTAACTTTCAAAATCTATGATCTGATCACATATTTGTAGTGTTGAGAATGAGTTTGCATCATCACACAAAAACTCCAAAATAGACCAGCCACAATTGGAGAATAAAAAATGACGCGATCCGCTCGATATTTTTAAGCGAAATTTGATATTTTTTAAATATAAAATGTTGCTTTTCAGGTAACCATGTGGCTTACG
>NW_026903631.1:0-2619 GCF_024500385.1 Phyllopteryx taeniolatus
CATGCAAGGAAAAATCAGATGGTAAAAGGATGCGTTAAAAATGGTGTGTGTATAAGATTAATTCGGCTTCCAAGCACACAAAGGTGCACCCAGTTGGGAAACCTGAGGAAACTGTCCCCCTTATTTTTTAGTTTTTCTTCCCACCCCTTCCAGTCTCAAGTGTGGCTATAAAAGGACTGCAGCTCACTCTTCTGACCCGGAGACCGTCCACCATGAAGCATCTCCTTTCGTCGCTACTGCTGCTCAGCAACTTGGGTAAAGTCAATTGATAGTCCATGGAAAGCATTTATTCACCAGCCTTTATCAGTGTACTAGTAGGCTATTTGGCCTTACTAGTAAAGCGACAAGGGCGCACTGTTAGAATGACTCTTAGAAATGATATATTCCAGTGTATGAAGTTTCTACCGGCACGGTGATCGACTGGTGAGAGTGTCTGCCTCGCAGTTCAGAGGACAGGGGTTTGCATGTTTTCTCCGGGTACTCCGGTTTCCTCTCACTTCCCAAAAACATGCATGGTAGGATAATTGGAGACTCTAAATGGCCCGTAGGTGTTTTTTTGTGTGCCCTGCGACCAGTTCAGAGTGTACCCGCCTCCTGCCCGATGATAGCTGGGATAGGCTCCAGCACTCCTGTTACCCTTGTGAGGATAAGCGGCTCGGAAGATGGATAGATGGGTAAAGTTTCTACATATTAAAGTTAGTTACTAGTGAGGCAAAACCATGCTAATGGTACTTGTCACGTGCTATGTTAACAAATATTTATACGCTAGTAGTACTAGAAACAGTTGTCAATTATTGTAGTTTTGCCTCACTATTAGTAAGACACTCGTGTGCCCTTGTTCTGTGAATTGTCTTGCTAGTGAGGTCGAAGAGCATACAAATAAAAAGTACATGTATTTTCCTGTAAGATGGATATTAAAAGCAAATTGCTTTACTTACTAGTAACACCTTTTCACTACTAGTGCCACTTGACATACTAGTGTACAAAGTACTTTGTAGCACACTAGTTTACTACAAATTACTTTGTAGTAAACTCGTGTGCTGCATTAGTAACACTAGAAGGTGTGTATGGAAAGCAACTTGATCATTTTGATCCTTTAGTCAGCTTAAGGCCAATGTACTAGTATGCCCTTTGTCCTCACTAGTAAGAATTAATTGCACTAAAATAACCTTCCGAGTGATTATTTTTCCATTTGTGCCGCTGTGGGCCTACTAGTACGCTCTGTCATCACTATTGTAAGAATTTGTTGCAAAATTAGGGTGCACTAGCGTGAATATCTTAAATTTATTTCATGACTGTTTAACATTCCTGCACACTAGGACAAATGTTTTCACTCGAATGAAAACTGCACTTGCTGACAGCTACATGCTACTAGTGACATAATTCTGTTAGTCAACACCTAGCACAGCGCTTGTAAAATACTTGGCTCTCAAAGAGTAACGCTGTGCTTCAGTATAGGAACTAAAAATGTAATTTGTAAAATTGTAGTAAATTTAAACTGCATTCAAATGTACTGTAACAGACTGCCACAAACGTTGCAATTTGACCTTCATTCAGTGTTATTACCACTCGGAGCACTTGTACGATTTTTTTAGTCTCTGATCTTGCGGGTCACTAGTTTTCGTAGCGTGCATATGTCCGACTGGTGTGTGGAAATGTTCAGTAGTGGAAAAAACGTGCCAAGTTGGTCTCCCCGGACACAAGGATATGGAATAAATGCTGAAATGTTTTACCAAAATTCAATGGTGAACGCTTTGCTTTGTCGGACTGTATATGCTCAACTGTTTTGTTGCCGTAGCTGCTGTGTTGTCGGCCCCCACCGAGCATGTCAGGTGGTGCGTCAAGTCGGACAAGGAGCAACAAAAGTGCTCGGACTTGGCCACCAAGGCGCCAGTATTCTCCTGCGTGCAGAAAGCAGACTCTAAAGGATGCATCGAAGCCATTCATGTGAGCATCAAAATAATTATTTTGAAATGGGATTTCTTAAAGCGACCGCATGGTATCGAGTGGTTGACACGGCTGCCTCGCCTTCCAAGGTTCTGGGTTTGAATGGTGCATGTTCTCCCTGTGCTTGCGAGGGTTTTTGTCTGCGTGCTCCGGCTTCCCACATTCCAACCACATGCATGTTAGGTGAAATAAATAGTGCCCTGTGATTGGCTGACCAGTTCAGGGTATGCCACCGCTCGCCCAGTCAGAAGTAACTATAGTGGCTGCTCGTCACTTTTTTGGAAAATGGTTGTACCCACCAAATGTTGTGAGATTTGTCACGAGTTGCTTTTGAGACCTGGTTGTTAGAGAGCCGGGAAAGTTGCTAAAATGGCAGCACGGTCCTGCAAAAAAATGCTAAATCCTGCCTCGTGAATATCTCTAGCTTAAACGTACATCTTGCTGTACTTTTTGTTTGACATTTTCAGCAAGACTAAGACTATCTTAAGTAAATTCATGTGTTCCAGTGGCAGATTTCTTAAAGATTTTGTGCCAAAAATAAGTGAATCTGCCAACGGAATAGTGTGAATTAATATTCTTAAAGATCTTGTATTATAAAATGAGTTTTCTTTGGCTTGCTGATGCATTAGAGAAGTTACAACTCTCTTGCCTACAGTAGGTAAGACGAGGCAT
>NW_026903632.1:0-2611 GCF_024500385.1 Phyllopteryx taeniolatus
CAGGTTGTAGGGGATAGCTAGATTAGCTAGACCAGGGGTAACCACACTTTTTTAACATGCGAGCTATCTACAAAATGACCAAGTCAAAATGATCTACCTACTATAAAATTGCAAAACATACATTTATGTATAAATACATTGAGAATTCTTTATATGAACCATATATGGTAGTGTACCTTGCATAACTGTGTGAACCCATATTGCTGAACACAACAATTTTTTGTCCTTACCTTACTCTGATGACTTGCACTGAATGGAATCAGCCAGAAATGCATAATCCGGACAGTCGCTGCTGACAGCTCGCCTCAAGCACACTTCCAAATGATCATCAGTCATGGTGGAACGGTACTTGGACTTGATGATCTTCATGCAATATCCTTCCAGTTTCTGGGTCAGATCTTCAGCTATGTTTTCACAGCGCTGTGTGACTGTCATTCTTGATAGTTGGAGAGCTCTGATCGAGGACAGTATTTCTTCTTGGTTTTTAAAGTCTTGGAACAACGAGTCCGCTGCTTCAACGAATGCCTCTTTCACCATCTCTCCATCTTGGAAGGATTTCTTGTTCTTAACGATTAAGTGGCTCACCCGGAATGAAGCTTCGGTGGCTGCCTTTTCTTTCGAAGTTCGCTGCATGAAAAAGGATTGCTGCCCGGACAATGGGGATTTTAATTCCTTTACCTTTCTCCTTCTCAGCTCGCTTTTCGGTGGGAAGTCAATGTCATCATTTTTATGCACAGTCCGAAAATGCCGCTCCACGTTTCCTTTTTTCTGAATTGCGATGTTGGACAGGCAGATGAGGCAAACGCACTTTGAAAATGACATCGTAAAAAAATAGTCCTCCTCCCATTCCGTCTGGAAGTGGTACGTTTTCGTCTTTTTACTTGGTCCAGTGTCCTCACACATTTTTACCCCTTTAGTTTAAATTAAACGATAAGTCACTATCTTGCAAGGAAGGCCCCAGTGTGTGCGCCTGCGCATGCCTGTCTGCATGACGCGATCTACCCACACTACCTTTGCGATCGACTGGTAGACTACCTTTGAGGCGATCTACCCACACTACCTTTGCGATCAACATATTGGGCACCCCTGGTCTAGTGCTCAATACATGTAGTCATTGTGTGTTGCCAAAATGTAAAGTAATGACACCAATGTAATGGAAATGCCCCAGACTGAGCTACATCGCTGTCTCTGCACCCCCGCCGAGACAGACGGCCAAGGGGATGCTAGATTTAACTTCGCACACGGACGCTAAATGAATTACCAGCCAGTCCCAAGTAGCTCATCAAAGCTGCAATACGGACGACTAGTTTCTCACTCAGACGCTAAGTCAATTAACTTTCACCCCCAGCAAGCCTGAAGTGTCTCATCAACAAATACTTTTTTGGGGGGGACACTGGCTTAATCACCAAGAAGTTGTGGAACCCGCTGTTTGCTGGCTCTCGTTCGACCAATTTGCCGAAGTCTGGCTTAGCCAGGAAGCCCCACCTTGCACCATGAGGTGGCGAGGACACATCGGACCCTTCCCCGCCGCAGGGCATTCTGCTAGCGCTCCGAGCTACCCTTTTGGGTGCCTGGGCAAACTCCGGGAAGGAAGCGGGGGCAGCGCACGTCCGCTCCGAACGTCTTGCGAATCGTGACTTACGGGCTCCGGCCGCCCTGCCTGGGAAAATATTTTTTTCCTGCTCTACTTTTTCCCTTCCTTTTCCGCCAAATCCACCTGTTCCCCGTGCAGACCAGACTGGCCAAACATCCGGGAAATTGACCAGCCTGCGTAAATTCTGTTCCATGCAAAGTAAGTCCAGCTTGTGGTCTACTGAAAGTACAGATTTGTGTATATTTGTGTTTACATTAACAAGAACAGGAACCCTCAGCTAGATGCATTGTCAATACACGCTCATTCCACCCTCACATCACAAGCTCAGCCTCTTCCTACCAATGTTTGTCCTTCGTTTGCTTTTTCCTGCCTTGTTTCCTTGTAGATTCCCTCTGGTAGAGCTCATGAAATTTTCGAGAAAAATTCACTACCTGTATCATTTGTGTGTGTTTGGGTTCGACAAAAGACCTCTGGCTGTCGAGAACCCATCTAATTCCTGTAGCAACCTTCAGATTATAAAACAGATAAAAGGTTTGTTGTTGCTTCTCCTAAATTTTACTCGTAGAAAAAGTGACCCTTTCGAGACAAAATAACAACAGACAGACAAAAGTATTCTTTCCATCTAGCTAGCACACTGATGGCACCTGTCAACATATTTCCATCTCTATCCTTAATCACCCTAACCTGTTGCACATCCTTCCCATCTCTATCCCTCTGTCTGGCCAGCCTGTATAGATCCTTTTCTCCTTCTTTAGTGTCCAACCTGCCATACATGTCATCATATGCCTCTTGTTTGGCCTTTGCCACCTCTACCTTTGCCCTGTGTCACCTCTCCTCGGTCCTCTCAGTGTCCCACTTCTTCTTAGCTAACCTTTTTCCTTGTATGATTTCCTGTACTGTGAGGTTCCACCACCAAGTCTCCTTCTCTCCTTTCCTACCAGAGATACACCAAGTACTCTTCTGCCTGCCTCTCTGATCACCTTGGCTGCAATGGTCCAGTCTTCTGGAAGTTCCTCC